>NC_056743.1:1186975869-1187100869 GCF_019279795.1 Protopterus annectens | reverse complement strand
TGTGCGTGTGACTATGGGCTTCCAGTTTAGGGTTCCCCTTTATCTTGTAACACACTTCCGTGCTATGTACACAGTTTTCCAGTGGCACCCTAGAGAAGGACTGTGTTTAATAATGTACCATAGTGTGAGTGAGCATGTGTGCCAAGTGCAAAACAGTCTCTAATCTTGCAGCACAGTGTCAGTGCTATGTGGGAGCATGGAGCCTCAGGGTGGGATTCCCTTTAGTCTGGCATCACAGTGTCAGTGATATGTGGGAGTATGGGTTCTCAGGGTAGGATCCCCTTTAGTCTGGCACAAAAGTGCCACTGCTATGTGGAAGCATGGGGTCTCAGGTTGGGATCCCCTTTAGTCTGGCACAACAGTGCCACTGCTATGTGAAAGCATGGGGTCTCAGGTTGGGATCTCCTTTAGTCTGGCACCACAGTGTCAGTGCTATGTGGGAGCACAGGGTCTCATGGTGGGATCCCCTTTAGTCTGGCACCACATTGTCAGTGTTATGTGGAAGCATGGGGTCACAGGATGGGATCCCCTTTAGTCTGGCACCATAGTATCAGTGTTATGTGGAAGCATGGGGTCTCAGGGTGGGATCCCCTGAACAACAGTGCCAGTGCTATCTGGAAGCATGGGACATTAGGCTAGGATACCATTTAGTCCTGTAGTACAGTACCACACTGCCATGCTCTGTGCCACCATCAGTCCCCCAGAGTAAAAGACTTATCTCTCTTCTGTACCATAGTCCTCTCCTATGTCAGAGCAGAAGTTCACAGTGTAAAAACTTTAGTCCTTCATTTCATTGTCAGTGTTGTTTATTAGCACAGGTTTCCTATACTGTATACAGTGTCACTACTGTTATGAATTCATATTTCCAGTTTAGGATATCTCATAATGCTATGGCAGTATTAACATGACTGTTAGATAATAACATGAATGTGTGCGTGTGTGTGTGTGTGTGTGTGTGTGTGTGTGTGTGTGTGTGTGTGTGTGTGTGTGTGCGCGCGCGTGTGTGTGTGTGAGTACAGACTTCCACTTTAGCATACCTTTTAACCCTATACCACACATCAGTGCTGTGTGTGTGTGACTATGGGCTCCCAGTTTAGGGTTCCCCTTTATCTTGTAACACACTTCAGTGCTATGTACACAGTTTTCCAGTGGCACCATAGAGAAGGACTGTGTTTAATAATGTACCATAGTGTGAGTGAGCATGTGTGCCAAATGCAAAACACTCTCTAATCTTGCACCACAGTGTCAGTGATATGTGGGAGTATGGGGTCGCAGGGTAGGATTCCCTTTAGTCTGGCACAAAAGTGCCACTGCTATGTGGAAGCATGGGGTCTCAGGCTGGAATCCCCTTTAGTCTGGCACAACAGTGCCACTGCTATGTGAAAGCATGGGGTCTCAGGTTGGGATCCCCTTTAGTCTGGCACCACAGTGTCAGTACTATGTGGGAGTACAGGGTCTCATGGTGGGATCTCCTTTAGTTTGGCATCACAGTGTCAGTGCTATGTGGGAGCACAGGGTCTCGTGGTGGGATCCCCTTTAGTCTGGCACCACAGTGTCAGTGTTAAGTCTGGCACCACAGTGTCAGTGTTATGTGGAAGAATGGGGCCTCAGGGTGGGATCCCCTGAACAACAGTGCCAGTGCTATCTGGAATCATGAGGCATTAGGATAGGACACCATTTAGTCCTGTAGTACAGTACCACACTGCCATGCTCTGTGCCGCCATCAGTCCCCCAGAGTAAAAGACTTATCTCTCTTCTGTGCCATAGTCTTCTCCTGTGTCAGAGCAGACATTCACAGTGTAAAAACTTTAGTCCTTCATTTCATTGTCAGTGTTGTTTATTAGCACAGGTTTCCTATACTGTATACAGTGTCACTACTGTTATGAATTCATATTTCCAGTTTAGGATATCTCATAATGCTATGGCAGTATTAACATGACTGTTAGATAATAACATGAATGTGTGTGTGTGTGTGTGTGTGTGTGTGTGTGTGTGTGTGTGTGTGTGTGTGTGTGTGTGTGTGTGTGTGTGTGTGTGTGTGTTGGAAAGGATTCCCTTCCCTAAGTAATATGGCTAGTAACTAATTTCCGTTTTCTCCCCATGACTACTTTGGGAATAACAGAAAAACAGCCTGACTTACAGAAACATCCTCTCAGCTATATTACTTCCTGTGTTTGGGAGCATGAGGAAGTTTCAGGAGAAGGGTTCCAAGGTGTCCAGGATGATGCTGATGATTAAGGATGGAATAAATCACTTAAGATACACAGGGCTTTTCTCGGGGAGGTAGTATGGGTCATCCTCTAGGGAAGCAGGTCACTCAGCAGGAGAGCCAGTTGCAAGAAAGGGGTCAGCATCTGATTGATGACCTTGCATACCCTCTTATACAGGAACAATAGCGGTCATGGCAACAGTGGGTTACTTCACCATCTAAGTAATTGATTGTTTCTTGTACAGCAGCTGGTTTACAGCTCATGAGACATATACTTATCACACGAACATGTGTCAGGTTTGGTAAACAGCACCTGACTAGGAATTAAGTAACACACAGGTTGCAGTCTTTTGAAATTGTGAAGAGGATCTGTTAATCAATATGGAGTATAGAAGAGTACCATGCTATCCCCTTTCATCATCATTCCTATACATTTGTCCACCCAGCATTGTTCGAAACAGCACTTATCAGAATGTTCTTCCACACCTTAACTGCCCCTCTGATTAATAGATTATGTAAAATCTAGCATTATTTTCATTTGGGAAATATCAGGTAGTCTAATTTATTTATTTATACATACATACATACATACATACATGCATACATGCATACTTTGTACCAACAGCCTGGACCACAATGACAAAGATCATAACAAATAAGAAATGTACTTAGGAATAGAAAGAAAAAAAATACTGCCGTTTAGACATTTGACAAAGATTGCACTAACAAATGTGTGACTGGATAATTCAAACATTAAACAATATTTAGAGGAATGCATACATTATTAATGCTTAAATATACAATGCAGACTTCTTAATAAATATAGAATTGTATGTAAGCATATTACACAGTTTGCAGCACTTAAAGATGTTACTAAATGCAATGGACTAGAAAATAGATTGCAAGTGTTGCATGGCTGTGCCCAAAAAGGGGGAGATAATTATATTTGCATCACTCTTGTTGCCCTAGTATACTGACGCGCAAGCTAAACCTGCAAATTTTGGAATGAAACCACTAGTACAGTGAAACCTAAAATCTGGTATACCATTGTGTTACCCACATCTCAAGCATTCACTTTCTTTGAACAGATATTGAAAGTCTGTAGTTAGATCTATATTCCTAGTGCTCTCTGAGAAATTGTTCAAAACAGCTGGGAACTATTTGATAGAAAGCTGTTTCACACATATCAAGTGAGAATGGCGGCCTGTATAACTGAATACCTTCATTATTTCTAAGGCTATAGGATTTGTTTCTAAACTGCTGCTGAGGAGTGGTGGGCAATAGCCATCATTTAATATTTTGTAGCTGAGTATATTGAGCAATAATGTAGCTGGAGCTGTAACAAATAGCCATTTGGAGTTACAGTATGGTGATGCTTGCTCATAAATGTAGAGTGCTATTATTTGTATATTATGCTTTGTCTAATGTAACTGACACTGAGTATGGAATTGGTCTTTGATTGGTGTTCTTCCCCTGGTAAACAAATTTAAATAAATAAGTGATGCTCATACTTGTTGGCTGGAATATATGAATCTAAATATTTTATTTGAGGCTAATTGAATGAGTGCAGTATTAAGTGTGGATAGAAGGGCAGATAAAGGGAGGTGCTATTCAGATCTGGAGACATTGGCCTAGACACTATGGTCA
Organism: Protopterus annectens; assembly: GCF_019279795.1. Classification (NCBI taxonomy): domain Eukaryota; kingdom Metazoa; phylum Chordata; order Ceratodontiformes; family Protopteridae; genus Protopterus; species Protopterus annectens. The sequence goes on along the minus strand of NC_056743.1, from coordinate 1,187,097,013 downwards.
ACAAGTTGGATATTTCATATGAGACTTTAAGCTGAGTTAATACCTTGTTGACCAGAGCTTCTGTGTGTTGGTGGAATGATAGGGTTTTCATCTAAGATTAGCCCCAGGTGCCTCTGTTGTGTATTAATAGCAAGGGAGGTGCCTAGGGGTGTGTGTAATGCTGAAGTTGGGGATGTTACTTAGTTTTGTAGAGGTGCCTAATGGCATCACAGTTTTTTTTTTTTTGTTTGTTTGTTTTTGCATACAAATGGACAGTAACACTGTATTTTACATCTATTTGAACTCAGATTAATAAAATATTAGTATGCCTTTTTTCTGCCTTAATTTGTTTTACACATTGTGGGCCTTATTTAATGTCAGTCCATATCGGTGTGGTGGCCAATATTTTCTCATAATGGAAACAGTCAAATTGTGTGTCAATCAAATGCTCTCTATTTAAACCCATGCTTATTACACTACTGTTACGTGAACATAGCTATGACATCTAACATGGTGTTTTTTTTATCCGAATGATAACTGGAATAACACAGCACCCTAAAACACATTCATCTTTGTATCTTTGTGCAGTTGTGCATGGCCCATTTGTTACAAATGATCATTACACTCAAAAGCTGGACTTATAAGTAACTGACAGTGTGTCAGCTCAGAAATAAGGGAATTAACCATTGTTTTCTTAATGATCACAAGTAACAAGACCATCTACAAAAGTAAATTTAACTAGATGCATTCATCGAGGTCCTGTCCTATGCTCTCTCTTCTTTAGAATCTATTTCTCTTTAGGACAGGAAAATGCTACTAGTTTTCACTAACTAAATTTGCAGATGAATGCAGACAAGGGATCAGCCTAAACTCCACCCAAGATCCACTAATACTTCCAAAAAGCTTAGGTCACATTGATAACTGGTGCTCTAATAATGGTCTTACCCTAAAACAAAGAAATGTAGTACAGTCATATTTGATAAAACCGGTGAGCCTGTGCAGTACCACATGAACTCAACTTAAGACTGATATCATAATCTGAGATTTAACTTAGGCAATGACCTAGTCTTAGATCAGCATATCATCAGTATTGTCAAAAAATTCTTTCTGTCTCCCACATCGCATTTTGCATGAGTTCTCATCCAGGCCCCAGTTCATCTTAATTTCCTTTTACTCTGCCCTTCTTCACCACATCATAGAATATAGTGCCCCAGTTGGCATATATAGCTCTAAACAACTCCCCTAACTTGAAAGACCCAATCATTTTATAATCAAAAGAATCCAAGATTTAAAACTCTATTCTTATTTGTATAGACTCTAAATCCTTACTTTTGTGGCCTAAAGACTCCTCTAAAATAAACTTTGCCTTGCTTTTTGAGCTATGTCAAACTTTGCTCTCTGCAAACTTTTTATCAAAAAGAAAACTTTTCATTTAGTACCTATTCCAAAGACCTAGTTTTACTCTAAAACATCAATAAGTCTTTATTCAGGCATGAATTTATCACCTAGCACCTCTTTTACTTATGATACAAGCGTCTCCACATATTAAACAGTATACAGTCCTGGCAGCATTCAAACATCAATTAGACAAAATGATGGGATTGTATAAATTCATCCTAGGAGTCACTGGATGCAAAATTTTAACAAAGCCAGACCAAACAATGTCACACCTCAGTCTCCCTTTTTCTTCTCCACTTTTTTTCCTCCCTTTCCTGAGTTTCTTCCTATTTCCCTTCCATGTAACATAATCCAAGCTAATAATATTCAGACTATATCTCTCTCAGGTAAAGTCTACTTCCTACCATACTAGATTACCGTCAAAGGCTTCTCTTTATTGGTATTGCTGGTTAAAGTTCAAGAGCAGAGTTTTTTACTGTTTCTTTTTGTTGTGATTATGCCCTCATCTTTTAAAGTACACTCTCTTATTCTAAAATGTGAAGTTTTTACTTTAGTTACTTCAGTGGACCTATATTTCTAAGCTTAATAAACAAATGTTTCTGTCTCCTGAATGCTGAGCAACTATTCAATTACTTCCTGATTCCATGGCATCCAATCCTGCCTTCTGATGATGCAGTAGAGGATCGGCAGTTTGTAGTGGTGGGTTTGTTTTCTGTACTCTGCAGCAGATTTTATTGCAAAGTAACCAGAATGCAGTATACTCAGTTACTCAGACAATAAATAAAAAAAATAAAAGCAGCTATATCCACATGAAAGGTAACAAAATTATGAAGGAACAGGATAAGATTCTTAGTGATCTGAATAGTGCTTGGCATACAGTGTAGTAAAACAGATGTAAAACCAATAAATCATTGTCTACCAATGGATTGATTGATCACTTATAGGGAGATAACTGTGGATGTGTGAATCACATCAATGACAGACCTACTTACTGTGAATCTGCACGTTATACCCCAAGACATTATTGCTGGAAAGAAAACACTGGCATAATTTGTGCATCTGAGAAGATTAAATATTTATTTATTTATATATTTATTAAGTCAGTAGGTCAGCTTGTAGAAACGAAGCCATGCACATTTGGCAAGACGTACAAATATAGACATAACGATTTTTGAAAACATGAACTACAATAATTACAGCTAAATTAATGTGGAATAATACATTCTCAAAGAAAACAGTCCACAATAATTTTAGTTTGAATATACAACTTAGTAGGTACAGACAGATTGAAACAGATATAGAAATCATTGGCTGCTACCAAGTTTTCAAACAGCACAGGTTATTCAACATACATTATTATAAATGCAATATTTGAATGACTATTTGCTACTGAATTCAGGATCGAAAAATATAGTAGCTTGCACTTTCATTCTCTGATGATAAATGTATCCATTTCAGAGTTTTGAGGGAGGCAGAATCCATCATCAACATTTACTTGTGTACATGGCTGAGAAACTAACCCTGAATAGGATGCCATTTTTTTCACAACATGCACACACATATTCAGAATTACAGACAATTTGGACAAACATAATTCCATTCATTGTGTGTCTTTGGGATGTAGAAGAAAAACCCTCAAAGACACAGGGAAGATGTGCAAAGTCTGCACAAAAGGTACTACAGCCAAACGACAAATTACAAAGTACAATGAGAGAGTAACATTAACTGCTGTGCCACTGTGCCGCCCTCTAAGAGTATAGACTTCTGAAAATGTTATTTTGTTTCCTAGATTGCTGCTGCAAAGGCAGGAAATCTTGCTACACCACCAGTAACCCAGGCTTTGGTTCTTGTCTTTGACTGATATCTGTTCACGTGTGTTGAACCAGAAGCCCACTGGTCTATTCCTCATCTTGATGAATGGTGCTCATCTGACAAGCACCCCAGACCTAGTGAAAGCCAAGGATATGACACTTATTACAAGATGCTGTAGAGCATGCTGTCAATGTGAACACAAGTGTGCAGATGTTATTAAACATGGAAGTGAGATAGTGAGGGGCCCAACAGCAGAAATATTAAAACTAACATGACCTAGTATGATTCAGAAGACCCTTAGCTTCCACAACTGGTAGATATTATAGCCATTATCCTTCGCTAAATTTATGGAATTTTTAAGATTTAGCTACTTTATTTTGCCATGTTGTGACTAGAAGACATGCACAATCAAGTATGTTGCAGTACTCACACAACACGAGGGATGGTGAAGATTTTCAAAGCAAGATGAGTAACAGAAGAAAAACCATGAAGTGAAAAAGAGGGAAAGATTAATAAAAAAAAGCTTCTGGTGCATTGAGACACTCTGTATTTATATATAATCATCTGTAAAAGTAGTTCCGGTTGACTTCTTTTAAATCACAACACATAATGTTAGTTTCAGTAGTTTTGCTGTCATTCCTACCCAAAGCATCTCTTCCTTGCACACATATGTCTCCACCTACACACTTTGCAAACAGGAAAAATGGCTTTTGAAAAATAAGTGTATCCAGACAGAAATCTGGTATAAAATTTCAATACTGAATAGCACTTCCCCATTTCAGTAGCATAGAAACATAATCCTCAGGAACACGTTAAAAAACTGAGAGTGACATAAATGATACAAAATTAAGCATATCATCAAATACAATATAAAATATATTGACTTTAATGAATAATATTTCAACAATCTTTGTCAAAAAGTCATTTGTGTTTGTTTCTGAAAAAAGGAGATGTAATATGTGGGTTCTCCTTCTTTAAATTGCTGCTGCCACTGGCATAATGACCACTGGTATATTGGACATGTAGTCTGGTTTCCCATGACCACTGGTATATTGGACATGTAGTCTGGTTTCCCATGTACTAACTAACTTCAAAATTATGTGTGATGGGATGGGGATACAGAAAATCAAACGGGTAAATAAAGCATGAATATTGGGACATACCTCCAAAAATAGGTACATGTGTGAAGGAATAAATCAAGCCTGAAAATAGATATGTACCTCCAAAACAGGTACAGTTGAGAGGTCTGCCTGCACATCTTGATACTTTCCATTTAACAACAGATTTAGACTTTAGCTATTCATAGTTCAACTATGCTTATTATGTTTAGCTTCAAGCTAAAGTATTTGATGTATTTTGTAAGAAGGGGCTAGGAGTTATACAATATGAATACATGACTGACCTAGGAGTATACTGTAATTGTTCCACAGAATGACATAGGTCAATTGTCCATACCCATCAAAATTGTACATTAACCCACTAGCAGAACACTGACTGCTTCAGTACAAAACATAAAGATATTTTTTGCTAGAAAAAGGCATCAATTACAAATTGCAAAAATGGAAGTAAAATCTTTAAAAAATACAACTAGAGAAGAAGAATGCCATTCAGACAACAAAGAAACATTACATCTATTGTTCAAATGTTTTACTGCAAATTAAAAAGAGCAAGAATGGTTAACTTCACTTCACCCAATAACAAAGCACTGTGCAGATGTTTAGACTTTTTCCAGATGTATAGATGCTGACTTAGCCAGTGACCGGGGGGGGGGATACTAGAATAGTTGAACAGGCCCATTAAGAATGCGGCAGACTGACAATACAAATGGCCAGGTAGAGGTATATGGCAACAGATGATCACATACAGTGATGTTGTTTACTATAAAAAACACAAGGTAATGTGGTTGGCATAATGGTTAAGGTGTTTACCTCGTAGACACAAGGTGCAGGGTTTAATTCTCATGTTGGGTAATATGCTATACTTAAAATGGCCCACAAGGATAGTTAGTCTAGTATAAACCTATGAATAAGAGAAACAGCACACCTTCTTCAGGGAGCATTTCTACTTTGATGATTATCACACTGCCATTGTGATAGTTTGATTTCACTCTGAACATCACCAAAATTGAAGGCTTGATCAAACCTTGTTCTGTTGTTGTAGGAGCATCCATATAGTCAAGAAAACCCATGAAACTAAAGTACAGACAGCTAGGCATGAAATATAAAAAAAATTACACTGTTTTAAAAAATACAATACAATACAAAATACTATTTAGTAAAGCTATAAATATAAAAACTAATACTTTCTACACCCCTCCCAAAATTTATTATTTATTTATTTATTGACCAGGATTGTCCGACTGAGCTGAACAGTCCTTTTTCAGTGGAGGCCCAAGGAGAAAAGCTCCACAAACATTACAATAAAGGTTAAACATAAGCAATTAACAAAAAGGATTTAAAAGAATATTTTTTACAATAAAAGTAAATAAAAGTAAATAAAGAAGCAGTAAAACAGTATCAGTACATTTTATCAATAGAGCAAGAAGAAAAAGAATCGTAGTATCATTTGCTGTTACTGTACATCACGTTTGAGGGAGAGTAATGAGAGATGTGTATTTTTAAAAGTAGTGTAAGGAGGCTACCGTTCATGGTAAAGACGCCAAGTGCAAGAGAGGTAAAGAAGGCTAGGAAGAGCTAAGAGGTAAAAAAGAAGTAGAGGTCAGTGAAGCAAAACAACATAGGGGGCAAGTAGAGCACTGTCTTTGGGATAGTAGGGAAGATTATGAAGGGTGCGCACAGTAGCAGGACCAATGACACTTCACTTGCTATTTTCTTTTTTTATAACTCTTGACATGATAAAATATTTTCTTTAACAAGAGCTGCATATGACTGGGAGTTGGGGGCAGTGTCAGAGTAGTTGCCTTACACCAAGCTTTGTGAAGATCAGCCTGACAAACTTTGTGGATCATATCAGACTGGCTGGCATAGCTGAATGGCTAATAGCACAGCACTCGGGGTAACATTATTAGCAAACTGTACACTGTATGGAACCCTAGGGCTATAAAAGACAGAAGTGGGACTGTTTTTGTTTGCTGGTTGCAGAATCCCTTCCTTTAGTACAGGCAACAGTCAGATGATGATCTGATTCTATAATATAAAGGCAACAAACACGATGCCTTTATAAACATCAAGGATGGCACCAGTGCTGCCAACTCCCTAGTTCCTGATAGGCAGACAGATTGTCACTGGGATTCACTGCACACAGCCATCTACACTGGTGATGACAGTAGTGGAAGTAGGAAAAATCAGGAAAAAACATGCATGTTAAATGGGTATCTTTAGGAAGGACAATGAAGATCTGGAGATTGTAGCATACCTTAGGGTAGCCTATGTAATGCAGCATCAGTGTGCAGGGAAGAAGTAACAACTATACTGGGGCTTGCACAATAGTCGGCTCATCCTCCTCATCTCATTGTATAAAATACTGCTAAGGGTACATGGGGAGGGGAGTGCTTGTGGTGGTCATGAAGTGAAAGTGTAATTAAACTTCTAGAAAGTACTGCAGAATTAGCAAAATGGTAAGTGGAATAGATAAGCTGCAACATGAGGAAGTCCTCACAAAGCCTGTCATGTGTAAGCCAAAAGAGAAAAGTGGACAGATCCTTGTCAGGTAACATTAGAGGGGTGAAGTACAATATGAAGGACAGAGGAAAAGAAAAGCAGGTGTGACCGACAGTTAAACTGGAGGACATTTATGGCTCATGTATGAATATTTTGTTTCAAGAAATGTGTAGGGGGATCATGGAGAAGATTTCACGAGGTGTCAGTACAGACTGAGTTACAGGAATGAGCAGAGTGATGGTTGAAACAGAGATGGACAAAAGGAAGACAAAGGTGAGGTAAGGGGAGCTAGGTGAGGAACAGTTATATAGTGCTGTATTCAAGCATTCCCTCAGATTTGATAGCCTACCTTACAATCAGTGTCTAATTTCTACATGCACATGCGTGTAAGGAGGTGTGTGTGCATGTGTGCGTGTGTGTGTGTGTGCATGTGTGTGCGTGTGCATGTGTGCGTGCGTGTGTGCGTGTGTGTGTGTGTGTGTGTGTGTGTGTTTTTTTGAGAGGTGCCAGTACAACTGTAATGTATATGTTGTTGGGGAAACACTTGAGTGGGCAATTTGATAGCAGAGTGTTTGATTCAGAGCCATGGTAATTAGCTGCTAATGAGGTGATTATTTGTGGAGCTTTACCTTGTCTCTGAATTGTATAGCATCCCATCATGCTAATTGGGATTCCCAAGTTAGCTAATTAGAACCAGCAATGATGATCTCTGGGAATCCAAAGAGAAGTCTTAAACATCTGTGGATGATTATTTACATGTGAGTACCTTATTAAGGGTCCGTACTGAGCTGCATCAAGAACACTTAACAGCAGAACCACAGATTCTGTGCCAACCATCATTTTGCACTGCTAAGGTAAGTTGGAAGAAAATAGTGTTACTGAAGTGAAAACATTAGCTAGGTCATTCCCATGGGAGACAGTGTTGTAAACCTATCCCAAGATATTGCTTAGACTTCCTGAATTTATTCACTACCCACAGTAAGGGACATAAAATCCAATTACTACCATGCAGTGATTTAGCATTTCTGGAGTAGTAGCACTCTGGGGTAGGTTTCATACATGAACTGCAATATACAGCATCAATTTACATGGTCAGGGACCACATGTAGATTCAGGGACACAAGCTGCTACACATTTACAGTGCATGCAAAGAACAGCATAAGAAGGAAGGATGTAAGTAAAGGCACACCACCAAATGTTGCAGTAACAGCATGCAGATGATATCATCCAAAAAAGTGTCATGATTCATAGTCGTATGTGCACTATTTTGCACATTTCAGTACTTAACTCTACAAGGATGGAAACATATGGAAAATTTCAGAGTTGCATATCACCAAAAAATTGCCATGGCATCAATTTGTACTCAGCAGCACTAACTTATTCTTGTAGCATATGGCCTTGGTCTGATTGTTGTGGCCTTGGTCCAGTTGTTCTCTACAACAGACTATAACAAAGGCTTAGACAGTGGGTAAGGTACCATAACATGACTGCCGAGCAGATCACCGACCACCTCTGTTTAGATCACGGTGTAATATGCAGTCTGGTGAACATATTATTTTGCCCACATGCTGAATCAAGGAAAATGTGTAATTTCCACTTCTCGTGGAGGCCAAAATATATGTGCCACTTATTATTTGAACTATTGGGACCCTCTAGAAATACATATTAGGTATATTACAGACAACTACATCATCAGGTTTCTCAACATTATGCTTCTGCAAGTTAAGGAATATATAAGGTTCCTAGTGTAACAAAGGTGCGACAGAACCCTATGTGTAGCTTGTATAATATTGCGCACCTCCCCAACATGCTGAGTACTGTAGATCACATAAGTAGCAATAAAAGTCAAGCCTGTTTCCTACAGATAAATGTGAACAGGAAGGACCACTTTTCCTTGAATTTGCCAGGTAGTCTGCAGTGCAGAGAAATTAACTCCAATGAGTGTGTGTAGCACCCTGGCAGTCCATATGATCCTTATATTTGGCACAAGTCTCACCTGTATTGTTACTTTTAAAAAGATGACATCACACAAGCCTATCTGGTTGTAAAGTGCAAGCCATTCTGAAAACAAAATGTTTACTGATGCAAAAACTATGCACGCCATCACAATCCCACTCCAAAAATGTTTTCTTGCATTTTACAGGTGGTACTAGGTACCTACCGGATCTATACCACACAACTACAGTCTCTAATTATAAAACTAACTGTGGCTGAAATGCAGTACAGCACCACCTATACTGATATCCAGATTTTCACTGATAACATGGCTTTGGTTGCTGAAGGCATGCTTCTGTTAGCTTGACACATTTGGTGTTGCATGTAATACTCCATTGATGGAGCTAGTAAACTAGTGTAGTTTGTGTTAAGCTGTGCAGCATGATCATGGAGAAACAAGCTAGCCAGCCACATGATATTGCTCATTAGACCCTGTCGCAGACACCGCAGTAACAATAGCAAGACAGTGGACAGTGAAGTGGAATAGGATGACACATGTGCAGGATAACCTCACCCCGCAGGTGCAGTACATGGTAGCACTGGTGAAAGTATGACATCTGGGCAACAACTAGGGGCCAATCATAAACTGACTGTGTCATATGCAGATCCTAGTGCTTATCCACAGTGACAGGTGCCACAATCTCTGAGAGCTTCTGAAGATGGTGTTGTGCATGCATACTGCAAAGGCACTGGTACACTTCCACCTTGGCTACCTTCTCTACCCTGCCCATGGTAGGCCTATGCAAAGAGGTGTGGACCAAAGCAATGCATACCACCAGAACCCCTCACTACATCCATAGTGTCCTGATTTTTGAGCTGTATGTCCACACAGGTTCATGGTAGTGCAGGGTAGCATCCTCAAAAAAGCACACAACATACACCCCAGATTCACTGCAGATTACATGGCAGCAGATTCTGCCAGGAAGACATTCCTGTCCATTTTTTGATTGCCCACAGTGCTTCATGCATATCAAGGGCCATATGACAGCTGTGACATCATCTTGTACTGCTGTGTCACAGATATGTATGTCCACATAAGAAGCAATGCACAGATGAGAATACACCTGTTCTGACACATGGAAAGCATGTATGCGGGTGTCATTCAAATGATATCCCCCACTCTCCCTCTCTGGGAATTCTAGGTATTAATGTTCTATAGTCGATGTGGCCTCAACATTTCTGTCTGTATCCCCGTACAGTGGAAATGTGCCTCACCATCCAACAGTGAAAGAGACAGTGCTATTGCTTTCCCACACTGTGACTCCCGACTATGTGCTTCAGCATCTTTATTGCATGCATCTTTGGCACTGACATCAGTCCTTTTCACAGACTTTGACATTTCTGTAGTATACTCTCCAGTGGTGATACCTGTGAATGCAGAGTGAATAAAACATCATGGTAAAATTAATGATACATTGTTAGTCCTAATTAATCTTTCCTAAGCTCCAAATAATTGTAAGGCTGGACTAGGCCGGTATGTCTCCTGTGCAACATATATGTGAAAACCATGGGCATAAATTTCTGTGATGAAAAGGCTAACATTATCTGTACATGTAACATATGAAGAAATGCAGCTGTATATAGGATATGTTAAGAAGTAATCCTTGACAGACATGATAGACCATTATTATCTCATAACAATAAATCTGTCAAATATGACTACTATTATATTACTCTTCTCATTTACGTATGTTGTCAAAATAAAAAATGTACATCTCCTAGTCAAAGCTAGATACCTAAGTAGCACTGAGAACAAGTTTCATAAGTATACTTTGCAGTCCTGTTTTCCACTAAGTTGCAAACAGCATTGAGAAGAATTCCAAAATTATGTACTTTTGTACCATTTTGAATATCACATAATCAGATATGTTCTTGCAGCATGAATGTCTCTGAACTGCCTAATTGCAGCTTCATGTATCATTGTATCAATATAAACATGCATCAGACAAGCATCCATTAGTGACGTAACAATGTACATGCAGAGCTTCTATATGACCACATACCACGCAATGTGTTATACAAAACTGCACTACTCCTGAGCCATAAGCACATTTGATGATATGCTGCTATCCCTAACATCTTGCTATAGTTTGAAGAGTAAGAGTTATTCATTTTTCCAGTTCATGCAGGCAGGCCGGAATTCAGATCCATAGCTATCTCAACTGGTGCCCTGTGCAGATTCTCACTCTGCACACCTTCAACTCAAACTTCAGAGGCAAAAACAAAAAGCTCTTAAGTTCTTCTTCACCCCTGCAACTGACTCTTGTATTGCTTGCTAAAATTGTAATAAGCAGCTTGCTACAGTTACTACCAGATTCTGTCCAAATTGTTTCAGTACTTCAGTGCAGTAGTGTCATGCATTTATAAAGCCGTGTTATCCTCACAACGTCTTAAGTCAATGTAGCTAATTGACTCATACACAATCAACAACTGTCAATTGTACCCCCTGAATGCTTGCACTAGGAGCAGCTACCCCCTTTGCCTTCAACCTAATCATGTCTCTGACTGAATTCAGTCTCACATGTTACATAAAGGAAACCATTTTCCTTTATTTGCTGCTGAATGCAGTGATTGCTAATAACATACCAGGATGAGTATGACTGGCATATGAATTACAGTGACCTATATATGGTCCAAACAGCCTCCTCACCATTTAGCCACCCTCTGTATGTACATGCACATCTCTTGCCATCCCAACCTTATGTGAAAACAATGCTCACCTGTTTGACTGTGCTGCTTCTTTTGATAGTTTGCCATGACAAATTCTCCTTCAACCTTTCTCCAAACTCAGTTTTCCTTCCTTTGCCTCCAATACCTTTCATCCCTTCTCTATTTATATGAAACAGGATGCTGTATTCCCCCAAAAAATGTTATCCTGTCTTCATGTCCCACATTTTGACCTCTCTTATTGAATCTACTTCTTTATTTCATTCTCCTCACTGTCACCCCCCCGTTTGCTACTGTCCTTCTCACCCCATCCCATTTGCTACTGACAAAGTCGTCAGATATCTGAGCCCCCCCAAAATTAAACAAGATAGCTTAGATGAACTTTTCTGTGATATTGTGAGCCACATTGCAGTAGAGTATACTACAAGCTGCTTTGCTGTGAAAAGTACAGCACTTTGCTATTCCTAAGTACCACGAGACTCAAAGTAACAGATGTACTGCCACACTACTGCTGTCACTGACTGCATCATGTTACTCTGCTGTCCTCAGTAACATAACAGGCACACTGTTCACTACCATAGTGCAGCTGGAATGCCGTGCAGTATATTCCACTGGAGCTGCAAAGGTTGCATAGCAGCACAGTCCACCTCACAGATGCATGCACAGCTTGTCTCAAATGTTTATCAATTCTAGAATGGGAATGAAAATTTAATAAAGAATAATCCAAATATAGTAGTGTAGTGAGCTTCTCAACTATAATTCAAAATCAAAGAATCTGTGGTAAGAGATGGTCTCATCACAATTTTCATCTTTTGTCTCCTCAACTGAAACACTGTCCCACCCACAAAAAAACACAATACAGACAAATGAGGAATGCTTTATAGGAGATTAATTAAAAAGTTACAGTCAAAAATATGTGTTATTTATGAGACAGTGAGTGTCTTTGATTCAAACTCCCAAAGAGTTTGCAGTAACAGGTACCTATGCAACACACTGTGTTGAATTACCATCTGTGCTACAACCTTGGAGCCCAGGAAGTTCACAGCAGCTTTGTGAACCACCATAAAAAGTTCTCAGTCTGGACATATTCTCTGGGATGCTGCAGAAATGACCCCTTCAGCTATACTTTTACTAGCTAGAATACACTTGCATAATGTTTCAGTAGCAGGAAATCGCTGCCATTTTCACTTCCTCAGCATCAGGAAGGAGAAGTTCGGGGCAAATCACTTATCCTGCTCTCGGCATCTATATTTGTGCATAATGAGACCCTAGAGAGACATACATCCTATCTGAGCCATGTTTTTATTTACTTAAGTTTTATTTCAGCAGGAAATAATGTTGGCGTGCATTATGTGGTGTGTGCTAGGCAATATTTTAAACAATGGTTTAAATCTGAAAGACAAAAACACATATATCTTCTTTGAACTTCACAGGCAGAGGAAGACTTCCTTTACCATACATTGCTGTAAAGACACTTAGGATAATTCTTCTTCTTCCCTTTCTTAGTTCCTCCACCCAATTTTATAGGCTAGCTTAACAGTTTCACATTTGCAAGCTTTATTTATAGTTAAGGCACCCGCACCCTGATAAATGCTATACTGTTAAATCAGGGTACACTTAAGGGTGTGCTACATTGCCATCAATAGGGCTTCAGTTAAATTGTTTTATAATGATCTAACTAAACTAAGAACGTCCATTATAGATTACATTTTTTTTTATTTATTTACTAAAGACTCCATCAGGATGACAGGGAATACCCTTCCAGATTGATCCTGGTTGCACGTCTTCATGTGTATCAGCATCACAGCACGTCAGCTGCAGAAGGTAGCCAAGAGTAGTGAAAATCTCATCTGGGTTAATACTGATAGAAGCTTTGGAAATGTGAAAATTATTTTTTGTTTAAAATTATTGCTGAGTAGTGCATGCTGAGAATAGCTATTACATTATAGAAAAAGCATATGAGTGTTCACCGCCCTCACTTTCTCACAGTACAAAAACAGGATTTGTGTAATAATAATAATAATAATAATAATAATAATAATAATAATACATTTCACATATATATCCGTTTTATTCAAACTGCACTGAGAGGTGTTTTATACAGATTGTTATACATGTTGGTGGACAGATTGTTATACGAGTATTAAATAAAGTAGGTTGGTTTCAAGTCATTTACATATTTGCCTGCGGAAGCAGTGCAATGTCTGCCCTTCTGGGACACAGAATGAATGCACACTTCTGCACACATATTAGGCTTTGATAGAGTACAACTACTCTTTGACTGGGGTTAAACTTACAAGTCCTTCAATGTATGCCTTGCACTTGTGGCATTTGTCTGATGGTAGCCTTGGAGCACAATGTGACCAAATCCTTCCCCCTGAGATGAGTAAGTAGTCATGAATGGTCTTTCATTTCCAACCCTGCTTTGACAGACAACTCCTCCAGTGCCCAGGAAGTTAGCAAACCCCAGGATGACTGAGATATATTTATCCCTGAGATGCACAGACCCTGAACCTTCCGGTTCTTATGGAAATCTGTCATAGCAATCTACTACTCTTTCTGAGAAATAAAAGCTTTCTTGTACCTGCCCTGAAAGATTAGTTTTGTAACTTGAAATTGTATTATTTTATTCTCATTCATATCCTTTGTAATGCAGTATTGAGTTGGACTCAGTGGATTTCCTTGAGATAGTGAACGTTCCCTTCTAGGCTCCCTTTACTTCATTTCTTCATGACTGAAATACCCACCTCTAAATGTATCTCTTCATGACTTCTTTTGCAGGCCATGAGCCATTTTTATTGCCCAAATATGAACTGACTCTGTCCTGTCTACTCACTCCATTGATGAGGTCTCTAGAACTGCATACGGTAATCTAGGTGATGGTCTTACTAACTACCTATAAAAAGGGACAATTACTTCTTATTCTGGGCCGATGGTGCTTGTCTCATTACACCCAAGTATTCCTGTCACTTACCTTGCTGCTTTTGGAGCTTTTCTCCCCGGGTCTCCACTGAAAATGAGCTCATGGCCCAGTCGAACACTACCCAGTAAAAAATGTAAAATAAAAATAAATAAATAAATTTATCACACACCTTTCCAACCTTTAGATGATCTGTAAGGACTATCCTTGGCCTATTTCTTGTTTATTATCCTCCCTCCTGCAATTATGTATACCTTTCCTGCTTAGTATTTCAGTTGTATTACTTTATATTTTTATATTGAATTCATGTATGCATGTATGTATCTATGTATGTATGCATGCATGGATTTATTTAAACAGTTTAATGTCACAATTATGCATCAATGTGCAGTCCATATGGTGTAATCAGATAAACTAACAGAAAAGATTATGTTGCACAATGGGTACATAACATTAGGTGAATAATATTCCTTAACGTGTATAGCAACAGTAGAACAAAAGCATTAACTATTAAATCATGCACACATATACCACCTAACTGAAGTCTTTCTTCACCTATTGAATTAACTTGTAATATCATCCTGAGTATAATCCCACATATTTATATCTTGGATCTATATGGCAGACTGTGTCCCATATGAATGACTTCTTTGTGCCTTAAACAAGAAATCCATTTAATCGAATATACATATTAAACAATTAGGATTTGCCAATATAAAGTTACTAGAGAAAAAAACTACATAAAGTTATTAACTTACCAGAGGGGGGATCCATTAGACAGCCTTTCTAAGCTGTTGACCCGTACTATGTTATCTAAAGACAGAGTACTACAGTTGAACACTTTTATGTGTATTAAGCATTGCACTTCAGTTAACTAAAAAGCATTGTCTCACATCCATCCATGCCTTCCTGACCTCTTCCATCATACTCCAGATGGACACACCCATGAGGCTATGTACAGGCGTTTCTCAATTTCCTTCTCTACCTTCCTTTCCATTTTACATTTCTTTCCACAGTTATGCAATCATGTTTTTTTCCCAAACAACCTAACATACAGGAGAGAGGCGATCATCCGAACGTCAATAATCCGAAATGTCAATTATCCAAACCTAGTCTTCCAAAGTTTTTGGGTACAAAAAATCATAAAGTCTGAATATGTAAACATTGTACATATTAGCTTCTGCATGTTTTTTGAACTTGTAGGCTGCTTGTGTATGAAAAATATTCTTTATTGTGCACTGGACTTGCTGAATGGTTGAAAAGTGTATTCCCTGACTGCAGAAAAAAAAACAAGATTTTAGAAGCTTTTTATCCAGTTCAAAATATGTTTGATTATCTGAACAATTTGATTATCCAAACCACCCTTGGTCCCAAACAGTTTGGGTAATCGACTCTCTACTGTAATAATCTGCAACTGAAGTTGTTTGGTTCATCCAGCTCACTGCCTTCTAATCCAGATAACACAGATTCACAGTCTTTGGTTATCTTCCTATTATAACACTTCTCCCATTATCTCACGTTAGTTTTCAGCATTCCTCCATGAATGGTCAGTCCTAGAACATACGAATAAGCCCTGCCATGAGGAGGAAGTCAAGGTTCAAGGCAGCAGCCATGAATTCTGTTCACAAGAAGAGAAGCACGGCGGATGGTGGAATCTAGTCACCTTCCAATTTGACCTCAGATATGCAGAAAAGTAAGGAATCTTTCCTAAAGGAAATAATTTTAGAATATCTGAAGCTCATGGAGCTCAGAACCCAAAGCAGTATAAATTCACATTATGAAGATTATGCTTAACAAGCCTCATATTTTTTTTTCCGCATGGCTCTGCCCACTTCTGACTTACTGTTATCAGAACGAGTGTCAGTGTTGTAATGTTTACAGTTGCAATAACCGTTTTTATCACAAAGTCTAAAACCTTTTGCATCTTCAGTTGTCATAGCAGTCACTGTCCAATATGTGTTAATAACATTTTTGATAGTAGCAATGTCCCTTTAAAAGCATTTAACTTGCCTGCTTAACCTCTTCTGCATAATCTATGTTTTGGCTACAAGCCCTGTTGTGCCACAACAGTTCACTATAAAGTAAAGAAATCAGTAAGTGGGGAGGGTGAAAAAAGTCTCCATAGAGATAGTCAATTGTCCAAGAATGTTTCCTATACAACTGAATAACTGCTTTCCTAGTAATAATACTAACTGAAGTGAAAAGCACAATATCAAAAATAATAGTACGCTCACTCACAGAATAAGTAAATCTGGATCCAAATCTATTATTATTCAAATGCTATAAAAAAAAACTTTCTAGCTGATGGGCACCACCTTGCACCTGTGGTGCACAATATCCTGTAAGTAGGAAAACATGGATTACAGACAGATTGGCCTGTCAGGACTAGCCACTCAATGGCTCTAGGTGATATGTTCACATCAACTAATTTCGTCAAAAATGGACATGGGTATCTGTCGATAATAAGTGGGCTGAAGACCAAACCTACTCTGACCTGTGCTAGGGACCCATGATAACACTGGGAAGGGTCAAGGTGCCTCTGTTGGCCAGTGTGTGCCTGCTATAAAGCCCAGCAGTCCTGATTCAATAAACTACTGTCTCACCAATTTTCAGTTGCCCAGCATGGGTTACCTGGGATAGCTCTGATGAGCAAAAACTGGACTTAAAACCAACCAACCTGCCTGTACGTGGATAACATGATAGCAAGGAGAAGGCTGGATATCCTGTGTATCCAGGAAATAAGATGGAAGGTCAGTGCAGCGCACCCACTTGGCTTGGCATATAGAGTCTATTACTCAGGGGGAGGACAGACTAGAAATGTTGTGTAAATTGTGGTGAGGGATAATCTTCAGAAGACAGTGAGGGATGTGACCAGAATTAGTGATAGACTCATGGCAATCAGACTCTGGTATAAAGATATGGAAGTATTCATAACCTCAGCCCATGCCTCATAGTAGGGTTGTGATTGCAAGGAAAAGAATGCATTAAGGCAACAGTTGCAGGACCTCAAAAATAACATAGGGCAACATGCATTGATGTTGGTATGGAGGGACCTGAATGCTTACATTGGGGTAGACAGAACAGAATATGAGGACTGCCTGGGTCCGCATCATTGAGGCAACAAGAATAAAGGACAGGCCACTGTAGAGTTCTGTGTGAAAAATGCTTTGATGGTGGCCAACACATGGTTCAACAAGTTAGGCAATCACAGAATCATATACAAAAGTGGCCAACATGCAACCCATGTAGACATCCTCCTAGTAAGGACAGGGAACTGGAGTACAGGCAGCCATTGCAAAGTCATCCACAGTGAGATGGTCAGCCTACGGCATACAATTCTGGTTGTCACAATCAGCTGCATGCAGTGCTCAGATAAGACGCTAACATCACAAGGAAGATCTTGAAGTTGACTGGAGTAAACACAGAAGAGTTCAAGGAAACAATAAGGGCTCTTTCACCTCAAGACGAAGAGGAAATAGGTGGAAGTGAAAAGGAATGGCAGCATCAAAAAGAGCATGTATAAAGACTGAAGAACTGATATTTGGCCATTTCTGAAAAATAAAAGTATAGGTATTTGGCCAAGCCAGGTATGTAAATAAGATGCACATGGAAAGTTTATGGTGGAATACAGAAGTCTAGAAAGTTACTAAAAAAAGGATTGCAGGAAAAAATGTGAAACAGAAAGGATGGAGCAGACTAAGAAGAAAAATTGGGTGTTAACAAAGAAGTTAAGAGAGCAGTCACAGTGCAAAGAACAAGGCATCATAGGCACTCTACCAGCGTCTGGAAAGTGACTCAGCTGATGGCACAATCACGTTGTAAGGCAAAGACAGAAATATAAACAAAATAGTCATCAGACAACCTTCATAAGAAATACTAGCAATGAACTGCTCGGTAGTCAAAGAACATCAAAGACAAAAGGAGTACTTACAGCAGCTTCGGAATACAAAAATAAGTCATGGAGGCTGACCTTCCCCAGAAACATCCCAAATGAAAGAGGAAGAAGAGCCCACACTAGAACAGACAAAAACAGCACTAAGAAAAATGAAGCCAGGAATACATGGCAGGCTCAGATGAAGTCATGGCAGATAAAATCAAGATGTGAGTTATGGGAGAAATGGCTCCAGAGGGTACTTCTAGCAGTATGGACAGAAAGGTGCATTCCAGATGACTGGAGAATAAGCATCCTGATGTCAGTGTACAAGAACAAAGGGGCAGTCATAACTCTGACTTTATAGAAGTATCAAGCTCCTGTCACACAGCAAGAAAGTACTGAAGAGAGTGACTGATAAAGGAATATGCAGAGTAGTAGAAAGTAAGACTGAAGATGAGCAGTTGAGATTCAGATCAGGATGTAAAACAGTCAGCCTGATGTTTGCAGTGACCAATTGTTGAGAAGAACAAATTGTTGAGAAGAAGCTATGTGGAAAGATTCCAAATGAGCATTCCTAGACTTGGAAGCAGCATGTCAGAAGGTCCCAAGAAAGATGATTTGGGCAGTCCTGTAATGGTTCGAAGTCCTGGAAACACTGGTCGACTTATTGCAGGCTATTTACAAGGACTCAGTGGTACAAATATAAATAGTGTTCAGACTTACTGAAGGGTTTCCAGTGGGAGTGTGGGTTTGTATCAGGGTTCAGCTCTGACCCTACTACAGTTCATGCTACTGATGGACTACAATGCCAGAAGTCTAAACCTCAAAATGCATGCACTCGAGGCACTCTTCAGTATGGAGAAAATCAATATATGTGCAGTAAAAAAAAACTGGTTTAAGGCTCCAGAGAGCACCCCAGCACTACCAGGCTACAACTCATACCATACATTTCAGGCACAGAACCCAGACCGAAATGCAAAAGGTGGGGGAGTATCCATATTCATCAAGGATATCCACACCTCCAGGTTAGTGGCACAGCACGATGCTTCAGAGATCATCCACGTACAACTAGTAATGGGCAAAACTGCAATTCAAATTGTAGCTTGCTACAGATCACCCACCATGTCCCAGGACCCCCATTCTATGTTTCTGGAAACACTGGGAAACATAAAGGTCCTACCAAACACCCTAATATTGGGTGATTTCAATTACCCAAACATTAACTGGGAGAACTACTGAAGTACTAACTCTCTTGCCCAACTTTTTCTAGAATTTATAAACTCAAATGCCCTGGATCAATTGGTCAACACTCCCTCCAGAGATGACAGCATATTGGACCTGGTCATCACCAACATGGGCGACTGGTGTTCCACACCAGAGGTCAACCTCTCGCTGGTTAGATCTGACCATAAACAAATCACTTTGGATGTCCACATTCCACCCCCACCCTCGGACAAGGAAACCACCGTGAAAAACTTTTCAAAAGCAAACTTCACATTACTTAAGACCGAGGTGGAAAGTTTCAAAGCCCCCATGCTAAAGGATAACACTGTTCAAGCTGCAAAGTCCTTTACTAATGCATTCTATGGGCACCTACAAGAATGCATGGATTGTGCTATCCCAAGCAAAATGAAGACTCACTCCTCCAAGAAAAGGAAACCAGTCAGGTGAACCCCTGCCATAAACAAGCTATACAATAGAAGGAGGAAACTAGTACAGAAAAGAGTAAAATCCCAAGAAGGAAAGACATCCCTGATCAGTATCAGCAAGAAACTACGGCCCCTCATAAAATCATCCAAGGCGAGCTTCAGAAGAAAAATTGCCAAGGACTCCAAAGATAACCACAAGACATTCTTTAGCTATATCATGAATCTAAGTGGCAATGCTCAGATCTGCTCGGAGTTAGTGCAGAATGGTACAAAATACACTGAACTGACCGATATCGCCAACATCCTGGCAGACAGGTTCAGTGCAAACTTCACCCCCCTCTCACCCCCAAAAGGGCCCATAACCACATCAGAAGAATGTTGACCCCCTGAAATCACAGACACTTAGGTTAAAACAGCCCTCTCCAAAGCCAAAAACACAGCATCAATGGGACCGGACAGTGTCCCAGGCTGCGTCTTATATGAGTTCAAAGATGAATTAACCCCCTCACCAAAACACACTGTTCAAACTCAGCCTCTCCACAGGCTATTTACCCATAGAGTAGCACACAGCAATGGTTATTCCACTCCACAAAGGTGGAGCCACAACAGACCCCAGGAACTATCACCCTATAAGCCTGACTAGCTTGGTCTGCAAGGCTATGGAGTGCATCATCATAGAACTCATTAACAGAGACATTGGGAACCTCCAAACACTGGACCCTACCCAGCTCGGCTTTGTTAAGGGCAGATCATGCCTCCTAAACCTGGTGGACATCTTTGAGACAGTAGCCAAGGCTATAGACGAGGGAAAGGTGGTAAACACAGCCTACCTAGACCTCGCAAAGGCCTTCAACACCATTTCCCATTCTGGTATTATAGACAAGTTCACCAGCCTGAACATAAACCCCTATGTCACAAGATGGGTTGCCAACTGGCTCATGGGCAGAACCCACATGGTCAGAATTGCAGGTGCTAGGTCCGACTCTAAACCAGTTACAAGTGGCGTTCCCCAGGGCTTAGTCCTACGACCCATCCTGTTCGGCATATACTTCTCAGAGGTACAGACAAGCACAGGAGGACTATGGCTGACCAAGTTCGCAGATGACTGCAATCTAGGGGCTATAATTGACTCTCTGGCTGACACACAGACATCCTCCAAAAAGGTCTTACTGAGATGGATACCTGGTGTCAAAATCATGGCCTCAAGCTAAATGCCAAAAAGTGCATAGTCATCCCCTTTGGAAAAAACAAAGTACCCACAAACTACTACATAGGTCGTAGTCCCCTAAATACGGAAAACGTAATAAAGGATCTGGGGACCCAAGTAGATAGCAATCTCTCCTTTGATAATCACATTACCAAAGTGGTTAAAAAAACCTTCTATGTGGCCCACCTAATCACAAAAGGGTTCGCATCCAGAACAAAAGAGGTTATTGTGCCCC
This sequence comes from Protopterus annectens, assembly GCF_019279795.1. Classification (NCBI taxonomy): domain Eukaryota; kingdom Metazoa; phylum Chordata; order Ceratodontiformes; family Protopteridae; genus Protopterus; species Protopterus annectens. The sequence continues at coordinate 1,187,075,657 of NC_056743.1, read as the reverse complement.
TCTACTCATCACTCATTAGACTCATCATAGAGTACAATGCCCCATTTGGGATGTACCTTACAAGACACCTCCAACAGCTGGAAAGACCACAGAAGTACCTCACCAAGAGGATCACTGGCCTCAAACAGATGCCCTATGTAGATCAACTGAAGAAACTCCAGCTCGGTTGTATACCGCCTACTCAGAGGTGATCTCTGCTTGACATACAAGGCCATGTCCAACCAAGAATAGATGGACATGCTCCACCTAAAGAAAACCTTATCCCCTCAAGCCACACACTCTAGGGATCTAAACCTCACCACAACAATAAATAGGACCTGCTGGAGGGATAGATTCCTGCCCCAGGGCCTTCCCATGCTTTGGAGCAAGATTCCAATCTACATTAGGCAGAGCTCCTCGCTAACACTTTTCAAGAGAAACCTTGACGAATGGATAGGAAACAGAAAGTTTACCCCGGGGATCACTTCAGTATCTCTGCTGGACAGAGGCACAGGGAACTAATCTAAGGGGGTGGCGAAAGCCAACACATTCTGGCTAGAGTTATAAATGCCTTCGGGCAGATAGCCTAGTACCTACCTATGAACCTATGAACCTAAACCTAATGGAGGGAACAAATCAACAAAACTGCTATATGCATACAATGAAGCATTACAAGCAGAAAAAGAACTTCAGCAAAAGACAGGAGAATAGAATGCAAAACTGAAGGCACATGGGAAGAAACTGAGTACAGAAAAAACAGTTCTCACAGAAATAAATGGGGGAAATGAGAAGAAGCTGAACATTGAGATAGAAGGGAAATAGTGGAATGGGTTAAAGCTTCAAGTATCTGGGAGGGGTAATTGAGGAGAAGGGAAGCCTGAATGAGAAGGTCAAAGCTAGAATCAGAGAGGCTGCAGTCAAAAGGCATGGAGTGTTAGGGTTAGTGTGTAACAGAAGAACGCCAAAGAACCTGAAAAGTAAGGTGTACAAAACAGTGGTGCAACCAGTAATTACTGTATGGTACAGTAACCTAGGCAGTGAAGAAAGCTATAGATAATGGAAATAAAATGCCTGAGATGGGTCATGGGATGCACACCGTGGGACAGATGAAGAACTCAAGACATCAGAGCAAAAGATTGAAGAGAAAGTTAGAGATAATAGATTGTGGTGGTTCTGGCAGATGTGCAGGAAAGCAGAGGACAATCTGATTAAGAAGATTTGACAGAAAAAGAAGAAAACAAGCAGAAAAGGGGGGCTTTCATAGATTACTGCATACTAGTCGGCAGCTTAATTTCAGCTGTCCTAGTGTAAGAAATGAAACTGATAGATAAGAACAGGTAATTATGTCAGTTTTAGTAAAATTCAGTTACTGGCTAGTAAGTACACTGCCTGGATGACAGTAAAGGAGAGAGACCCTCAAGGAAAATCAACTAAAATTGTGAAGAGAATACACTGACTGAAGAATCCTGCAGCTGTTCAGCAAAAAGCTGTTCATGCTCCAGGTTTGAAACAAGATATACCTTCCACTAGTTTACAGGAAACATAAAATCAAATGTGCTCCGTGCCGATTAAAATAATTGAAACATTAAAGGAGCATGTCAAGACAAAGTACAAGAGGGTGGAAAAATAAAAGAAGCTTTAAGCAGCGATTCAGAGGAAATGATAAACAACTGCAAAAATCAGAGGCTGAAATGAAGAAAAGGCTGGCTGAGTATGAATCTGCTCAAGAAGAGCTGTTTCAAAAAAATGTACGGTTTAGAGGTTAGAGCATGCAGAGCTAACCTGAGATTGTATGTTGTACCAGAGAAACTGGAAGGAACTGGCTGCATTAATTTTATGAAAGCACAAGCAAGTAACTGGACTGGTATTCCACAGCAGGACTTGTTAATTAAAAGGGCATATCAGTGTATACTCCAAAAGTGGCCATCAAAAAGCAAACAAGACCTGCATTAGTAAAGATGCAATCATGCCAACAGAAAGAGTTCATCCTGACAAATGTAGCAGAATGGCAAAGTAATAAAAACTGGAGACAGTAGAGTGTTTGTGAGAAATGATTATTAACTGTAAACCAGATGGAAGAGAAGCAAATGTATCCAAACAATCAGGGAATGTAGACAGGAGGTGTGAGGCTCAAGCTGCTGCATCCAGCTGTTTTCAGAATATTTTCCAGAAGAATTAAAGGCATTTTTGATGCAGGACAGATGAATGAGGAAATACAAAAGTTTGTCCAACAAAAATGATCCATCAAACATAAGGGGACTATGCTTCTCATAACAAAGCTCACAGAGACAATTTGCCAGAGAAACATTTTCCAATGCTCCAAAAGAAAATGTTTCAGAGACAGAAAAAGAAAAAGGGTTGACTAGAAGTTAAAGCAATTACTAGTTTAGATAGTTTAAGAACAGCCTGGATACTTATTATGGGAACAAGTGTTTTGATATATTGGCAAGCTAGAAGGGCATTAATGCCCATGCTTGCAATATTTGTATGTATGTATAAGAATCTGGAGTTTCTTGAGTTGAAGTGAAGTCTGGGGTTGGGAGATGGAAATGCACATGAGAAGACCAGCAACACTGAAATTAGTAAATAAATGCAACACCATAAAGCATCAATCACATTTGTGAAGCGGCTGAGAAAGACTGGATTTTTTGATGGCTGTTAAATTTGGGGGGGGGATGAAAAGCATATATCCCACTTCATGTCATTAATGTTTGGAAAAGACACTAAGAAAGCAAAATTTACTGTAAATAAAAAAATGTTCATAGCAGTATTTGTATAAAACATTTCATGTTATAAATGTCATTTTACAGTAAAACATTTTCAGTGATTGCTGTATATGACAAAGATATTTTTTTCATTTTTAAGAAATGTAGGCATTAGAATGTAAAAATAGATGAAAAGCTGGCCAAAAGTACATTTGTGCTAATAGGTTGCAATTTTTGGTTGTTAGGATGGCGGATATGGTATACAAGTGCATTGATTATGATATATGTAGATTTCAGGTGTTTTCTTTTACTTTTATCATAAGCAAATGTCTGGATTAATCCCCTTGGCTTAATCTAATAACAATTGTTTGGGTAAGGAACTGGACTTTAAAAAATAAGAGCCCACAATGTAATGACTACTTTTACTTTAGCAAATAAATGTTCAGTGTGAGTTGATAAGTCTGCAGCAGAGTAGCTGTACTTTCTGTTCTTATGTTTCCATGGAAACAAGATGACTACAGGTGAAGGAAGTAAATCTTGAGAGGTCTGGATATTGTTTACTGAAGGAAATGTAAAATTAAAATGTACAAGGGCAAGGAGCTTAGTAAAAATAAAATTTGAAATTACTGGAAGTGAATAAGAGATAGCAGCTTTTTTGGTACCTAAATACTTCAATGCATTTACTAGAACAGTGTATAATTTACTTTTATTTAAAGATAACTAGTGTACTTTTTCTTAAGGCTAAAGATTAATGTTTTCTGAAAACATACAAGCTGTTTTTTTACAACTGGGAAGGGAAATAAGATAAGACAAAAACAGGCAGCAATAGGAGTATCTGCTGTAACATCAGCCTTAGCATGGATAGCCTTAATTTTAGGTTAGGCAATACCTGTGGGTGCAGCAGTCAAACTTGGGATAATTGTTCCTCTCAGGAGGATTAAACTCCATTATTTGAAAATATACATAATTTTTGTGTTTGTTTTAAGTTAATAGGCTATGAAGGTGTTCTGGAGTTTTTTTTTTTTATTTTTTAGAGGGTTTTCATTAAAACAAAAAGTCTTGTACAATGTGACACAGGTTCAAATGGAGAGGACAAGAAACAACTGTATAAAGTTTCAACCTACCAAACATTATTGGGTACATGTAACACAAAAGCTGGAAACAAACATTTAAAATATCTGTCATACATAACAAATGGGAATTAATAACTACTTATCATAATGGCTACACTACATATATTGTTTTTAATGTGAATAGCCTCATAGGTAAAGACAAAAAGTTAAGAGTACTGAATCATGTTACAAACTGCAGAGTAGAAATAGCAATGCTACAGGTGACACATTTGGAAAGAAGTGATCATGTGAATTTAATAAAGAAAATATTTCAGGTTGGATATTCAGCAGAATATAATGGACAAAGGAAAAGAAGAGTACTTATATTTATTTGCTACAAGGACTCCAATAGTGATAGAAGAGGAAAAAAGATAATAATGGCAGATTTGTGGTAATAAGGGTTTAGTTGCAACAGAAGACAATTGCACTGACATGTAGTTATATTCCACCTGAAAGGGTTATTATGGAGCTTAAAATATTTGTGAGACATAATCAGCTTTTAGCAAGTAATATCATTTATATGTTGGAACTGGAACTTGGTTTGCAACAATGAGGCAATTTAGAAGGGAAATTATAACAAAACAGTGTAAATTTCTGAAGGAATGTATAAACATATTTGGTATGAAAGACACAAATTCAGTACTTAGAACTCATAGAGAATTTACATATTGTTCCCCAAGGTACAATAACTGGGCTAGACTAGACAAAACTTATTTCACAGGAACATATGAATTTGATTGAAAACTTTGCCATACATCCAATAGCTATTTCAGACCATATGACAATAACAACAACAATAAAAATTAATGCTATTGATGTAAAAATTAGACACTGGCATTTCCCCACCTACCTGTTTAAAAGACATTGGCATTTCCCTACCTACCTGTTTAAAAGATACACATTTAAGGAATGGGCTATGGAAATTATTTGACAGTTATTAGGGAAGATAATTTTCTTCAGACGTTATAGCTAGTGAGTGGAATAAAATGAAAATGGGGTTCAAAAATACGCTAGAAATCAAACAAAAAGAGATACGGTTAAGAAATAACAATAATTATTCAGAGGGGCTGACAAAGGTTAAAGTATTGCAGAATAGGAAGAATTTCATAGAACAAGAAGAAGAACAATTGCAGAGTTCTAAGGAGAAAATAGGGAGTATTTGGATAACATGTATGAGTTTAGAAAAATTGGCTTTATTTACAAATGGTATTATTTTGTACCTGATAAAGCCAGAAAAGGACATCTCAATGATGTGGAACATTCTGAGACAGTTTTAAGTCTTTTGGTATCATGGAGGCTGCCTAGTAACATGACACAACACTGAGGGAGTTGCAGGAATGTCTAGCAAGTACTGGCTGTGCAGTACCTGTGTCAACAATTGGCTGGACTCTGCATAATTGTGGCCCATGGGTTAGGGTAATCAGATGGGACAGCTGTTCCACAGGAAACATCAGCCAGGGCTCTCTACAGGTAGCATATGCATAACATCAAAAGTCCCCCAAAGGCATGTGTTGCAATGTGTAATGGTGTACCAAGACCAAGTTTGAAACCTACAGACAGTATCAATCAAGATACCTGTGCTGCAAAAGCAACACCTCACTCCACCTCAGGCCCACCATCACCATCTGTACCTTGCTGGTGCCAGTGTACACCTGTATATTTGCCATTCATTAACAGAGACTAGGCTGGTACACATGGTGTTCTGAATTTGGGACACTGCAAAATGACAGTCATGTGTAGCCCATAGTTGTCAAGCATCTGCAAAAATTCTGAGGATGGGGAGGGGTGTCATCCTGAAACACAAAAGTGAACTGAAGCAGACATCCAAAGCTCACGAAGACTGGCGGTATCTGCACACAGTCAAGGTGAAGGCACTGTGTGACCTCCAAGGGCTGTGCACGAGTTGACCTTGCAATCTTGCAGAATTGGGGGACATTTGTAGAGCAGCATGACCAAATACTGGCAAGTGCAGATGGCCCATGCTAATATACCCCTTCCAGGAACAGTGACTACTGTAGTACACAGCAGTTGGTACAACAAACCATCACCTTAAGGGTGTGCACACTTATGCATCCACAGATTGTATGCATCTCAATCAGCATCTGCACAACTAACAAATTTGTTTGATACTGCATTTGATTGCACAGGTCATATGTCACATATCAGGTTCATGTAATGTTAACATATGCGGTACTGTGGCCCCATGGCATATCAAGGAAGAGTGCCATATCAATAAGGGTGTGTACACTCCTCATACCCACAGTAAGTTTTGAAGGTTGTCAGTGTAATTGTATTTTATTGGTCATACATGCACCACTGATGATGAGATCTGCAAATCAGACATCAGGCATTCACTAGTGACATCCGCCCACATATCACCCCAGGTATGTGTCAGGCAAACACACAGACGCTGTGAGCAGCAGAGCAAACATAACTGACACACATATACACATGCAGCAATGGTGAGTACACCTGTGAGGTATGGTGCACAGTACATGCCAGGGTACTGAACATGTGAACAGCAATACTGTGTACACAGGTGCAGTGTGTTCCAGGGGAAGGAGCATCACCTTCTAACACAACTCATGCATCACAGAGATGTATAATGTTGGTAATAGGGATTCACTATAGCTGCAGTGCATGCTGTTGAGTGCCATGTGTCATGCATGTTGACAGATGGGTAATGAGAGGTCTGTATGTAATATCTTTGTGCATCCTCACCTGTGTGTGTGCGTGTGTGCGTGTGTGCATGTGTGTGTGTGTGTGTGTGTGTGTGTGTGTGTGTGTGTGTGTGTGTGTGTGTGTGTGTAGAATTAAGCAATGATGTGCAGGTCTTAAAGTGCATTGCTTGTATTCCCCTCACAGGTGGTGAGGTGTGTCATGGTCCCTCCTGCAGGCAAACTGATGTTAGTGCCCATACAGACAATGACAATGATGATATGTGTATTGAGGCACAGGGAGGGTTGTCAGGGGCTGAAGCTGCACCATTGTTTGACATCCCACTGTTATCCACCCCATCCCCACACACAGTCACATTGCCTATACATACCTCATCACCAGTGGCCATAGATAAGGGACAGTTGGCGGGTGGTGGCATGGGACAGGACAGTGTGGTGTCTATGGCATGTGTGTCTGGACACAGCAGCCATAGTCGGATGGCTGGTGAGGTACCACACAGGCAGATGTACAGGGGTATTCTCACTCACTGAAACCCATGATAATACTCTGACATACCCACCATCACACATTGACCAGGACTGCGATACAACCCCTTGTCTATCTCAGGAGTGCTACTACAGGGATCTGCATCTGTTGCACATACCACAGGGATAGTAGGGTGATGATTTGTCATGGCTCTCCTATTGTCAGCAACATCACTATCCCTTATACTGTATGGCAAGGTGTATTGTATTAGGAGAATGTGGCCTCAGAATGCTGTATCCTACAAATATACACATGCACACATACACACACTTGCCAGAACTCAGACGGTAACCCATGCCTATCTACCCATTTGTTCAACAGTGTTGCGCTGGTACTGCAAGCCCCAGGTAGCCCATAGGGTGAAGAGTGTAACAAGGTACATATAATGTCCATTACAGCAGCGGCCATATCTAACTATGGAAATGGGGGGTGCAGTGGGTGTGAAGGGCCTCAGGGTATTATTAACTACAGGTTTACAAACACACTGACACTGTTATTTTCAGTAATGCAGACTGACACATTTGTCAGTACTGGGGTCCATAGGTGCAGGTGTTCATAGGTGTGTACCAGGATATTGTCCATGGACAGATGGGAAGAGTAGGAGATGTGGGTACAGTGGTATCATCCCACCTGCCATTTACCAGCATGCCATCTATCAACTGATGCCACAGGAGTGATCCTCAGGGTGAGAGTTAAATGCAAAATCCAATCATCTGGTTGCTGCTTGCAGAGGGCCAGTGAGGTGCTCCAATTGACATGTATGCCACATGTATTACATAACATGATCGGTGTTTGTCTTGGAGACCTGTACCCAAGCATGTTCTGTTGACTGTGGTAATATAGTTGAGGTATCCATGGCATGTGGTGCATACAGGGTGGAGATTCCTAGCTGTGGCATTCATAACACAGCTGGGCAGACATGTCAGGTCACTCAAGCATAGATTGCCTGTAAGCAGCCAAGATGGATACCTGACATCTGCACATCTGTACAGAGGACAGACAGACATCAGCTAGCCAACTAGTTATGCATTAGGATGAATGTGTTGACAGACAGACAACTGACACTGATAGATATGCCATTACTACATGACAGCAGCCCTCAATGACATGTCCTATACACACAGTAGTCTACAGTTAATATCCACGTCAGATTAATATCCAGTAGGAAATATTTAATGACACACAGCTCACACACCAAAAACACAACAGTGAGGACTCATAGTCCATCTTTGCATGTAGGGATGATTGGTTCCAGTACTACAATCTGCAATCTACTCTTACTTGGGAAAGCACTGTCAACAGTAGTAACGTAATGATACACTACATGCCAGTGTGACTGCATATAACCTGGGATACTACCCATGTATGTAACACATTCAAATGGAAAAGAGTGTTGTACAAGCCATATATACTCAGGTGTCCCAGACAGTAGACTCACACCCCTTGCTACTGTAATGACAGCACATAAATGCATGTTATGTACATGGAATTAAATACACTTATTAAATATGCCATTACCCTGCTATTGTATCAGACTGGAATGTGATCACTGGTTACCAGGGCTGAGCCATGCTTAGCAGGTTTCAGTATTGCTGCAATATAAATGCCAAGCAGATTTGAGCACTGGTAAATAAAGCTGAAATGGTCTAAGCGCCTATACATTTAATCATACATTAGCAGCACTAGCTGTCACACAAACCCACGCAAACCCACTTAAAGCTGCTCAAAACTGCCTTAACCACTCTGTATCTAACAGCCCTTGTTCTGCACAGCAACAAAATAAACAGCCCTTGCAAGTCTTGAACCCAGGACCAAGTACACCATAGTCACAGCAATTAACCACTAAACCATCACTGCTGTGAAGGTGGCTGTTGTATTTTCCAATATATCTGTCAGTAGACATACTGAATAGTATTGAACAACTGATTTGACTTCTACAATTGTGTAGTACTTGTTAGTGATGTTAGTGTTGAATCAAGTATGTTGTATCTAAACATACACATATCAGATACATACGGTGTGATACATCTGGGAAGGTATATGCAACAGTCATGTTCACACATAAGGATATGGATACATATATACATATGTAGATATATGTATACATGTACATACACATATATATTTATATATATATATGTATTTATATACATCTGTATATTGTGTTATATATGGTCATATATAGATCTGTCTGTATATATATATATATATATATATATATATATATATATATATTTGTATATATATATATATATATATATATATATATAGCTGTATATATGTAAACATATATATATATCTCTATATATATATATGTATATATATATATATATATATATATATATATTTACATATATACAGTTATATCTGTATATATATATATATATATATATATATATCTATATATATATCTGTATATATATATATATATATATATATATATATACATACATATATATATGTATACATATATATATATATACATATATATATATATATATATATATACATATACATATATATATATACATATATATATATATATATATATATATATATATATATATATATATATATATATATATATGTATATATACGTATATATGTGGCTACATATGTCCATACATAGTGGAGTCATACCTCAACACCAATAGTGACATCCTCTTAGTGCAAGGGGATGTCATGTCAGTACTGCAGGTATAAATGTACACTTTTGCTACTGTAACAGGGGTTGTCTTAACAGAAATGTGTGGGAAGTCACATCTGACATTGACATGTACACCATCAGTTACTGATAGACATCATAAGATCATCATAGTACAGCACCACACAAATCCCAGTAATGATCCTGTTGAATACAGCAGAGATATGACCAATAAATGTGGACAGTCTGACACCCTCTGGTCAGTCAAGAGGTATACAAAGAATCCCTTAGTGCAAGATGTGTGGACCAAGCCTGACAAAGTGGATGTTTACAGCCATGTAAATGGGGATATCACAAAAATACTGAACTAGATAAGCTCACACAGTTTATGCATTCACACACTCCTGTCTGTCCTGACACATAATAACCAGAGGAGCAGAGGTCACAAGCCCACATACTACCCACTAGTTAGTGACATACATCTGTACAGCATCCCACTGCTTTGTCAGAAATACACAACAGTTATGGTGGCCCAACAACAGTACGTCTGACAAATATCTGGACATTAACATCACACTGGGTAAATACACTGAGCTGCTAGGCATGTCACAAAGCACTATGCAAACTACAGGCAGACTGCCACAACACTAGTCTACATTTCTTATGGTGGAATACACAGATACCTGCAAATATAGCAGGCTCTACAGGCATGTAACAGCATGGAGTAACAGACACCTGTGTGAAAGTGCATACCCACAACCAATCTGAAGACAGCCACAGTCACATATAGTATGCATACTTAATATTACAGTATATGGACTGTGTGAACAACACCATCCTCATATGTGATACTCACACACTAACCCTACATATACTGGGCCAATACACAGTGTATTCCAATGCCTGGCTGTGGTATGGGACATGTGTCAGTCTGGCCCTACAAACATGCACACCGATAAGGTACCATACACTGGATCAGCATGCAACATCACATAGAACAGGACCAAGAACAAGGACATCTACCACAGTCTGTACACAGGCCAAGGTACACATTCACAATACACACTCTGTCGACAATAACCATAAGTACACAGACCTCACCACTGTACACACTACAACAGAATGTCCAGGTTTTGTCCTCAAGTATAAGGCCTACTATACATAACATGTCTAGCAATCTGATATCTCACTGGCTTATTATCAGGTATGATGTCAGTAAATAATGATGTACTGAACATATGCACCTCTTACTGCATGACATATGTACAAAGGTTGACAGAGTTGTGGCTGGAGCCACAAACACAGGGCCAATATTAACATGTTGCTGTGATAAACCCATACATTTACTGGTGTAACAGGGTTTGTTGTGGCATATGCCTTCTGAGGGATATGAAGTCAGTAACTCACATGGCTGTTACCATGTACTGACTGCAATACTCAGGGTATGCTATTGCATTTCTTAAGATAGGAAATGTGTGCGTAACACAACACATGTAAGACTCCACACATTGGCCGGTCTGCAAATAGCCCTACAGGTGAGAGTTTCTCCAACCACATAACACTGTCATGACAGATATGAAGTCATGTAGAACAGCCATAGCCAAAGAAACCCTGTTAAACCAACATAACTTCAAATGCAAAAGAGCAATGCATCCCCCCCATTTGTTGGCCTGTCTCCACAGTGTATGTTGTAAGAGATATATTCAACTACCCTCTGTGATGCTGTTTGTTAAACACCCACATGAAGTCCTGCTCACAGTGAAGGAAAAAGGCCAACACCCACATGAAGTGCTTAGTTATAGGAGTGTGTTTCCATACAATTGGCTATAGGAATGATACAACAGCTGTTCCACATGCTATCAGCTAGTGGGGGACTGCAATTCATGCACAGGCCACCAGCTGATTATGAGCATCACTTACAAAACTCAAGCTAGTGCCTAAGCAAAACAGGTGTGTTTTTCCACATCCACCAGAGTGGGAGTGAAAGAGACAGACAAAGATAAAGTAAGAAAGGAAGGGAGTAGGAGAGTAAGAGACAATTATGTTTGTGTATGATTCATGGGTGAAGAGTGGTATCTGGACATTATGACGGTTGCCTATATTGTGTACTAATCTATACTGTTACATGGTAATTGTACATGGCTGTACACATTTATGGCTGAGGATCGTTGACTAGAATCTCTACAATGTTTGGAAAATGTTGGCCTTGTAATGTTGGCAATGGGACATGTAGCTCCTCAATATAATGATGTGGCAAAATCCACACTTGCAATAGACCCTGTCATTACACAATCACCTAAACAGGACAGTGATAACACACCCAAATTCACACTTACCAGTATTGAGTTACCAACCCCTACCTGATTATGTACTGCTATTACATTGTTATGCAGTTATTGCACATGCTATGGAGCTTACATGTTGGAGAGTTGTCCAAAGGTATCTTTGAAAGTGAGTGACATCAGCAACAGTGATAAAGGAAGGATAAGGGAAGTGTAGTACATGTGACTGTCCACAAAAGCAGGTATTAAGGAAGACACAACCACACTCTCTCAAGGAATCACACACATTATTACAGTTGGCAGGGTCAGCATTAGAACTCCCTCCTAACTAGTTGGCTATATTACAGCATTACACAGTTATCACATGCTCCACAGAGCTTATCAGGCTGATATATGGCCAAAGGGTTATTTCAAAGTGACTGACATCAGAAGGCATGCTACAGTAGGGCAATGGGAGGTGTAGTGAGTGTGAATGGCTTCAAAATCATTAATCTCCACACACACACACACACACACACACACACACACACACACACACACACACACACACACACACACACACACACACACACACACACACACACACACACACACACACTTGCCAGTACTGACATGCATGGGTTTATTGCTTCACAGGTGTGTAGTAGTTGACTGTGCCAGAAGTCTGTACAAGGCTAGGCAAAGGGAATACCTTGGGAACAGGCCACATGACAATGGTTACCAGTGTGGCTCAAGGGTGTAGTCCCTAAATTGGCTCACACAGGTGGGTATTGTATTCACCATCCACTCATCTGGGTTACTATTGTAGGTGGCCAGTGCTGTGCAATGCTTGCCATGTATGTGATCTATATTCCATAACATGGACAGTGTTTCGGTTGTGCATGTTCTGTGACATGTGGAAGTGGACCTGGGGTCTCTGGGGCATGTTGTGTGGACAGATTATCATCTGATGTGGCATTCCTGACCTCATGTGGTGAGACCTGGCTATAGAACTGAGGTCATGCCTGCACCTACATTGACAGCATGATACAGGTATTCATTGGAGTTAGTGGCATCTGTCCATACAGGGCATGTGTATAGGGCATGGTATTCCCTTTGTGGGTTACATTTGCATACTCTACAGTTGTTGCAGGTGTCCAGTGGAGAACATAGCAAAGGACCACTGTAAGCAATTATTTCCTATTGTAGGGATGGAACAGGGTGTAATGTCATTTTACTTCCTGGATAACACACACTCAGTCAGGAGGTGTTACACATCACAGTACATTCTGATGTCGGTGGCAGTGTTGCAATCAACAGGCATGTAGTCTATTGCAATCACACCACGGTTACTATTTGTGGGCAATATGCAGGGAACTACCAATATAGTGGTTGTTGCCTAGCCAAGTGGGTTTGTGTATGAGACATGGGTGGACAGTGTTCTCTGGGTAATACAAGGGTTGCCTATTTTGTTAAATCCATAATGTCACATGTAGGAATATGAACTGTCTACCCCAGCCTCTCTGATGTTTGACATCTGTTGTCTTTGTAAGGTGGACATTGTGACATATAGTAGGTCCTCAATATAATAAATTAGCAAAACCCACCCCGCAATGAATCCTGTCATTACACAATCACAGCAACCTCCACCTAGGATACTGATGACAAACGCACACACACACACACACACACACACACACACACACACACACACACACACACACACACACACACACACACACACACACACACACACACACACAAACACACACACCTGCCAGTACTGAGATTCAAACCCCTACCTAGCTATGTATTGCTACTACAGGGTACTACATTTATCTCAGATGCCACTGAGTGGATTGGATGGAAGTAGTCCCAAGGTACTTCTAAGGTGAGGAACATCACCAGCCCTTGTAAATACTAGCATTGGGTGATGTAGTGGGTGAGACATCCCAAAAACAATTTTACCCTGCTCACACATTTACATTTGGAGTGAGGTTCAAATCTATATCTAACTACCTTTATGGATCATTATGTTACACATTTACCACAAGCACCACTGACTTGACATGGTATAGGCTTCACAACAGATACTTGTAAGGTGGATGATATCTGCAAGACTGCTAAAGTCAGGCTCTGAAATGTGTACTGGCTGTAAATAGGGACAAACGCTTTGAGGCACACACACAAACACTTGCCACAGATAATATTTAAACCAATAGCTACGTAGCTACTGCTACTACAGTGCCCCGCATTTATGGCACTCACCACAGAGCTTACAGGGGTAGCCTTTCTCCAAAGGTATAGTTCAAGGTAGATGACATCAGCAGGCTTGCTAAGGTAGGGCAATAGCAGGTGTAGTGACTGTGAATGGCCTCAAAAGCATTACTCTATAAACACACACACACACACACACACACACACACACACACACACACACACACACACACACACACACACACACAGAGTTCCACAGTTGCCATGTCTGAACCAGTGCATCACACTATAGCATTATGCAGCTATCACACACACCATGGAGCTTTTAGGGCTAGCTGTTATCCAAATGTGTATTTCAAGGTGAATGACATCTGCAGCCTTGCTAAAGTAGGGCAATGGAAGGTGTAGTGTCTATGAATGGCCTGAAAATCATTAATCCCTACACACACAAATGCACACACATAGTTTCACAGTTGCAATGGCTGGGATGAAAACTCCTACCTACCTAGTACATCACACTATAGCATTACACAGTTATAGCATGCACCATGGAACTTATAGGGCTAGCCCTTATCCAAAGGTATATTTCAAGGTGAATGACATCAGCAGCCTTGTTAAACTAAGGCAATGGGAAGTGTAGTGTCTAGGAATGGCCTCAAAATCATTGATCCCTAAATACACACACAGAGTTTCACAGTTGCCATGTCTGGGATTAGAATGTTGATCTAACTAATACATCACACTATAGCATTATGCAGTTATAGCATGCACCGCAGAGCTTTTAGGGCTAGCCTTTATCCAAAGGTGTATTTCAAGGTGAATGACATCAGCAGCCTTGCTAAAGTAGGGCAATGGGAGGTGTGGTGCCTCTGAATGGTCTCAAAATAATGTATCCCTACACACACACACATACACACACACACACACACACACACACACACACACACACACACACACACACACACACACACACACACACACACACACACACACACACACACACACACACAGTATCACAGTTGCCATGTCTGGGATTAGAACCCCTACCTAGCTAGTATATCACACTATAGCATTACACAGTTATTGCACACTCCACAGAGCTTACAGGGATAAATCTTGTCCAATGAGGTATTTCAAGGTAGGGCAATGGGAGGTGTAGTGACTGCGAATGGCCTGAAATGCATTGATCCCTACACTCAAAGTTCCACAGTTGCCATGTCTGGGATTAGAACTCTTACCTAACTAGTACATCACACTATAGCATTACAGAGTTATTGCACATGCCACAGAGCTTATAGGGATAATCTTTGTCCAAAGGGGTATTTCAAGGTGACTGACATCACAAGCTAGCTAAACTAGAGCAATGGGGAGTGCAGTGTGCGTGAATAGGCCATAACCATTCCTCTGGAAACACACACACAACACTCAGTCACACACAACTTTACATTTGACAGGACTGTGTATATGACTGCTAGATGAATAATGACTTGTACTGTCATGTTACACAGTTATCACAAGCACCACAATCACTATAGTGCTGAGGGCTACCAGAAGCAAATGTCTACAGTGATACACATTGGCACATCACGTGATATTGGCCAATTGGATGTGTTGTGGGTGGGACAGGCCTCATGATGGGAAGCTCTTTGTCACTGTCTGTTTCTCTCTTCCCCACATCTCTGTTTGTGTATGTTTGACCTATTATAGTGTGTTGTCCTTGGATATATGTGCGTATTCCTATCCAATGTGTGTGCGAAGCATGACTGTTGTGCAATGTGGAGTGTGTGCATAGACATCTGCGACTGACAGATATTTATAGTCAACTGTTGTTGCCAGACATGGGCTTCATTTCTGTAAGTGTGGGAGCATGCCCAGTATGACCTTTTCTGTATCTTGCTGTCAGACACGGGCTTCGTTTCTCTAAGTGTGAGAGCATTCCCAGTATGATCTTCTTTATTGAATGTGTGAATCCATTCCAGGTAGGTTGTACTCCAGTGCAGGCATTTGTGTTTTACACCTACAGCTAACAACCTGTTTCTGCAGGATACCTGTAGATAGGTTGACAATATGGAGACACAATGGGCAAAGAATAGTGGGATACTGTAGCTAATTGTGTCTGTGCTGCTCCTGCTACATGGTTTTGGTGTTAGCAGAGATATTCAGACATAAGTACTGTTTTACACTGTAATGTGTTATGTCATTAACTACTGACAGATATAATTATTTGCTCATAGTAATTTCCTGGGGAATACAAGATAAATGAAGCTATGTCCAGTACTGTGGTCTGCAGCCTACATATTCTTGTACAATCATGCCATTCTGGAGGGGGAACTACAGAAACTTGCTGATGGGTCTGTGTAAATGGTCCAGCACCTTGGTACTGTGATGGCTGAGGATCCCATACTTGTACATCTATCAACGTGACAGAATGGCCATATCCTGCTGTGGCCATACCTCTCAGCTGCACAGATTCACACAGGTTACCCAGAGGCAGGGCTCATATATCTGGTCATTACCCCTTCACATTGTGGTTTATGAGCAGGTTTGTAGTCACCCATTCCTGTGTTTCCAGGCAGGGATAGTATGGGCACATCAGAGTTTCAGACTTCACACACTCCATGGTATCCATGCCTCTGCCCCCTTCTCTGTTATTCTATCCTCTTCTAACATTATACAAGTGATATCTGATAAGTATCACTATAGTTATCACTTCATCCCATCAGTATTTATGGGTTGGTCCACAGTTCATGCAGTAGGACATGATGGACATGTTACTGGAATTTATCAACATGGCCTAGTATTTGTGTTCTGTGGACTGTGTTATGTCATTATTTGGGACACCCTGAGATAACATACATTGGCAGTATGGGTGAGACACAGGACTTTGACAGAGGACTGTAGGGCAATTGGTAGTGATGCAGGCCATCTGTAGCAGGCCAGTGCATTCTGTCACTCATACAGTCCCAGGCTGCAAGCCACTGTATTCCCCTGGGGTGAGAGAGTATTTGTGCAAGGTGTTAATGGCAATAGTTTCTGTCCTTATTAATCCATTGGTGTGGATGCTGGCAGGGTGCTGCTTACAGCTAGGGACACACCTGCATGGGACACCTCTTCAGCATGCTGCATTCTGTGGGTATTCCCATAGAAAAGTGGGGGTCATATTGTACTCATTCCCATACACATAACTGTGCCTTTTGTGGTCTGCCTGTGTTTGGCCAGACTACATCAGTATTCCATACTACAAAGACAACTTATGTGCTGCTAACCTGTATGTTCAATTCCAAAGGTGTGTGCAGTTGACAGTTACATTTTATGTACTCTGTTTAGGGTACTTCCACCTGTGTACTGTGTGTATTCATGCCATGTCCATCTTTCAGATGGTGACAGATATTACATTCTAACAATTAATATGGATTACTGCTGGATTGATTCTTGCTGGGATGCATTGTGTTTGTCACTGCAGTTGTTAGACCTTGGCCCTGTCATCAACAGTACTGGCCATTGGCCACTGGGACATAACCCTCCATGCCTACATGCTGACCACTTTCACACAATATACAACACACAACAACCTAACACACAGAGCCCTGCATATTGTACACGTGCAACAATCTATACTGCTAGTTTGGCCAGTTCAGGTAATCTGTGCTCCACTGTTATTATACCCACATGTACATGTTACTACATTTCTACATAGGATTGTGGGGGGGCACATCTGACAACTGTAAACATTTGCTATGACTGCACTAGAATTTCAGGTACTCTGTTGGCTTCCATTTCATTTTATATTCTGAGCTATCATGCAGACTAGAGGCATATCAGTGTAGTACAGATCTTAGGTTTTATTGACCTACATTTCAGTTTCAGACTTCTTAACCTTCAGAACTAACATCCCACTGCCTGACCTGCTGTAGTCTGTCTGTATATGTATGGAGGGGGGCTGTTCTCCATTGTCATCAATCAGAGGCCTTAGCACAGCCTTTCTTTGTGGTCATCTACACCTGTCCTGCTGGCTGAGATTGTTGTTGGGTATGTGAGTCTCACTGACATGCATGTGTGTGCCCTATGGACACACATTTGGCACACCACATGCCCTACAGTGGTATTTGTCACCTTGTCTTGTACTGCCTACTATGTTGACACCAGTATTTGCTATTGATTTCATGCTGCCCATATAGGTGTCTACTATCTGCTGCCATCCCATTCAGCCACCCGTTTCCCTTGCATGCTCACATCTGTACCATAGATACAAGTGCCAGAACATACTACTCCATTCAGCAATTGATAGCGAGAGTGACTTACCTTGTGACTGTGCCAGTATTGAGGATAGTAATGGTGAGCTGACTATGTCGGATGCACATAGTACACTCCTTATACATGGTTATGCACAGATAGTGTCATGTTTGACATTCCTTTTACTGTATGTGCGAGTCAGAGAGAGGTGTCATTCCCTGGGTACCTACCATGTCAGCGTATGTGCTATGCGTTGCCTCTTTGCCAAAGCCTGGGCATACTGGACATGCCTCCTTCTGCCTACAGGGGCAGGCTCAGTTTGTTCCTCCTCTGAGTCACTCTGTGCCTGTGCTAGCCTTGGCAATTGTGGGGGGCTGTGTGGCCCTGCCCCATGCTGTTCCTGCTACAGCTGTTTCCATAGGATCATATTGTGTAGCATGGCACATACATTGACAATTTGGGTACATGTAGCTGGAGAGTACTGCAAGCCTCCACCAAATATGTCCAGACACCGGAACCATGACTTGCGCATCCCAAACACATGCTCTATTATGATTCTGGTTCATGCGTGTGCCTCATTATGGAGTTCTAGTTCGGGTGTGTGTGCATTTCTGATGGGTGTTATCAGCCACAGCTCCAGTGCATAACCAGCATCCCCCACTAGGTGGCCATATGGGATGTCCCCATTGGCAAATCTCTGGTACAGCTGCATCATATACCAGATGTGGGAGTAGTAATATCTTCCAGGGCTGTCAGCACACACATTTATTATAATGCCCTGGGCATCGCGCAAGACCTGGCAGTTGATGGAGCGGAAACCCTTGCGGTTTACGTAGACCCTAACCTGCTCACCAGGTGGTACTTTGATGTCTATGTGCGTGCAGTCTATAGCACCCACTACCTCAGGGTATTCTGCTATTTGGTGGAAGAGATGCATATTGCTGGTCAACGCCTCACAGGTGTTGTGGAAATATATGTGCTCACTGGCATGTGCTGACATGGCATCCAGGAACTGGTGGAGTACTCTGAATGCTGATGCCTGTGAGATCCCCATAATATCCCCAGTTGGCCTTTGGAAGGTACCTATGGCTAGTATTCTAAAGCCTACACATACTTTGGTATCCACTGGGATGGGTTCCCCTCTGTTGGTTCTGTGTGCGAGGCATGGCCAGCACAGCTCAACAATTTGTTGTAGGAGGTCTCTGTCCACCCTATAGTACTCCACTATCTCCAGCTCATGTAGCCCCTAGTAGGTTAACCTGGATCTGTACACTCTTCTCCTTCTCCTCACTGTGGATTGGTCATAAACAGTCTCATCCTCACCACCCTCAGCCTCCTCCACATATTGATTTATGAGAGCAAAAGCAGCCCCTATCATTTTGTTGATTTTGTTAGGTAAAATTTCCCCATTTGTGTACACCAGTTGTGTAGAGTTTGTGGGAAAAAACAGAGGGAAAGGTGTTTGCATAGTTTATAATAGTGTGCTGGGCTGGGCTGGGCTGCTGACTGTGTAACTGTCTGGTTCTGATACATTTCATTTGCCAGCTATGCTAGATTACCTTCCTACTGCTGTTTTCCCTTCCCATTGCCCTCCTATTTAAGCCCTGAGATGTGCCGCGCAAACCCAGTGCACAGATGTGAACGGAGTTGCTATTTCTTGTTTTTTTTTTCGTTTGTTTAAAACCTGACATGCAGCACGCACACCTGTTTAGACAATGTAAATACTGCTAGGCAGCATCAGACACACACCCTTTCTTAGCTGTGCTTAGCTAAGGGCAAACACAGGCCACAGAGTTCCAATAGGTTTACAGCATGCATGACACACCCCCTTATGATGTCATCTAACTCTTATGCTTACACCATGGTATTACTGCACCTACACGATTGGGTACAAGCTAGCACTGAGGAGAAATCTGTAATTCAGTATCATTGCCCTCATTTGCATAGGATTGACTGCTAATGCATGGTTACAAAACCGACACTCAGTCTTCCCCCTTAGCAATCATCTATTCCATGGTCTTGTTGTGTTTTGATTGCTATTGACTATTATGGAAAAATTATGATTTTGGTTTAAAAGCTTATTTCTAGGTTTTTTTTTATTATTTTTGGGCCGATCCCATTTGCGGACTGCTGCCCTGTGCTTAAACGTCTGAAATCGGCCAAAAGAAAAAGTTAATTTCTATAATTTTGAAATTAATTTTCATGCCTATGGCTATATATTTGGCCTTTGGCATGCCTAACCCTTCTAATATATGTGTTTGCATGAGCTGTCATACCTCCGTTTTGTAGTTTGCAGAAATGTATTCGGCTACTGGCTGAATACATTTCTGCAGTCTACACTATTCCTGCTTGCTTCCTGGATCACTAATTCACCTCATTTGCATGGTTTTTACTAGCAAATGAGGTAATTAGCATGCAGGTGCTGTGTCCATGCAGGAATAGTGCAGAAGCGCTCATGCACGTCCCAGGAGCTTATTCCTGGATCGCATGGCAGCTATATTGCCTGCAGCAACTCTTGCACTATTCCTGCACGCTGTGCAGAGCTCGCTGAATCCTGGGGATAGATATAGATATTGATAGATATATAAATGAGTGCACTTCAAACTATCATAAAAACAAAAAAATCGAACCACAAATAATAGATCACATGGGAATAGAACCCAAAATATTGATAAAAAGGAAAAAACAAAAAAATGCACCCTCACACTCCCTACTACTTATATATACCAAATTTGAGATTGCACAACTGTGAGAAAATGACAAATTCCCACTCCTTGCTGTACTGCAACCACCCACAAAGTAATGCTGGCATTCTGTAATCATGACTATTCAATTGCTTCTACTGGCATTATAGAGAGTTGATATTCTGAACATTTAATGAAATTAATGATTCCCATATAGATAGATAGATGGGCAGATATATAGAAGCAGCAGAGTGGCACAGTGGAAGCATGCTGGTCCCATGCCCCAGAGATCATTGGATCAAAGCCATCCTCTGCTATGGAAAGGATAGAAAGCTTTTAACACTAGCCAGGTTTGGCTCAATTAACCAGAGCTACTCCATGTTTGGTGTCCTTTGCCAGAGGTTCAGAGTGTTTCTGCTTGAATCCAAGCCATCCAAAGCTAAGAATAAGAAATTAAGCTTATTTTGAGTTTGATCTGGACTTTTTCATTGGCAGTTTACTGTTTTATATTATTAATTTGTGTCTTTTTCACTGTTTTACTGTTTGTGTCTGCTTCATTATCTGCACTTGTTTTGCACTGAAATATTACTTAAGTTAGTGTAGACTAGATCCAGACTTCCTGAACCTAGTCTGTTTTTCATACACAAACTCAAATCCAGCCATCTTACATTAAGAAGGAATTAAGAAGGGATCCCCTGGACCCTTGTGGCAGAAGAGTGTGGGTGTAGCCTTGACTGAGCTGGGAATTGCTGGTAGAAGCATCATTGTGTGATTTTCTATTGGTAGACTAGTTTAAAACTGTTTAATGTCAACTGTATATAAGCCTCATGTTTGTGCAATTTTTGGCTTAATTAGCCAGAGCTGCTCCATGTTTGGCATCCTTTTCCAGAAGTACAGTATTTCTGCTCAAATCCAAGACAGCCAAAGCTAAGAACAAGAAATTAAGCTTATGCTGAACAAGAAATTAAGCTTATTTTGAGTTTGATCTGCACTTTTTCATCTGTATTTTACTGTTACACTGCACACGTTTTGACTGTTTTTTAATGTTTGTGCCTGCTTCATTATCTGGATTTGTTTTGCACTGAAATATTGCTTAGCCCAAAGTAAATTAGATTCCACCATAACCAAAGGTCTTCCAACAAAAAACAATAAAACAAAAAAAATGAAGGAGCAACCAGCATGGCTAGAAACAACTGAAAATTTTACTAAATAGAAACATATGTGCTTTCATGCATAAGCACTTATTCAGACTGCTCAAACAATTCAAAAGCCAACTTTAAATACCATTGTAAAACATAAAACAACAAATGACCACTTAGTAAAAGCTTAGTAAAAACAGCTGGCAACCAAGTCAATCAACTACCTTGACAACAAATTAGTGCTTAATCCTACATCCCTTTAGGAAAGGTGCTAGGAAAGTATTTCCATTTAAACCTAAATTTCTATCTGCTTGTAAAGTAAACATCCATTTTACTTTAACTGACCCCAATTTTATTAAATGTTTCCTCTGATATTTTTAGCAGTCAGCTGAATTCCTTTAAAAAGAAAACTGTGACCAGAATGCAAACTAATCTGCTTATTCGGAGCATTAGTGCTAACATTCCTCCTGATATCTCTGATGAGCTCCAGAACCCTCTCCTTCAGGCTACGAGTGGTCGTCCCTACATAAAAACTAGGACAGCATGTGCACGTTGCTAAATACATTAAATTCATACTTTTACAATCAGCATAGAACTTAAATTCATACCTGATATTAGTGGTAGGGTGAACAAAATAAGGAACATCAGAAATAAAAGGGCAAACTTTACATTTATGACAGGGGTGTGTACCTACTCTTTCTGAAATAACACGAGGCTGTGTTATGAAACTATGTTTAATGCAAAGCCTCTGTTATACGTTCTTTGCACTTCTAAAGTAGAACTGAGGTCTATCTCCAACAGGTTTACTAGTATTAGCATCAGTCAATAAAATAAAATTGGCCAATTTCTCTTCATGATGTTATATACATCATGGATATCACTGGAGTAAGTAAAGCCAATTGTCACACAATCAGAGTTGTGATGTTTCATACTTCTGTCGTGTATGTTGTCAGAGAAATAGGGTCTTCCTTGTGTTAAACATAAGCCCTTGACCTGTTCCAGAATGTCAGTAACTTTCTTATTACCATAACCCCTTGTGTAAAATGCATCACTTAGATGGGCAAAATGCTCATCCAATCTATAATCACTAGTACGCAATCTCTAAGATTTTAAAAACTGTCCTTTTAGTACATTACAAAAAGTATGACTCGGTCACATACTAGTCCTATGCAATTTATTGTTTCTCCATCATAGTTTCCTAAGCACTTCTGTCTATAAATTCCCACTGAAATCCTTCAAAATATGAACATCCAAGAAGTAAACAGAGCTGTTTGAAGTACAAGCAGTAAAAACTAAAAAATCTGTAGTACTATTAAGTCAGCGTACAAAAGATTCAAATTTATCAAAAGAGCCTCGCTATAAATAAAGACATCATCCACAAATCTATAATAGCACACAAGAACTTCAGAGTATGGGTTATTAGCAAAAACATACTAATTTTCCCAATATGCCATCACCATATTGCTTAGCCTTCCTAGGCTTCCCAAAGAGCAGCAGGGATGCCTGAGAGGGCTAAGTAATATGCCATCACCATCTTGCTTAACCCTTTCAGGATTCCCTGCTGCTCTTTGGGCAACTCAGCTGCAGACTTCTGCACTCCAGGCAACTCATATGAGCACTGAGCAGCATCACCCCACTTTTCATCCCTGATCTTCTATAGAATAAGTCCCCTTGTTAATCCAGGAGCAATAGGTGATCTAATGTGCCCTCTCAAAAACTAGTACTTAGGAATTATCTGCTACTCTGGAAAGTCAGTTTTCCAACATTTCTCCAGCCGGCCTGATTGACATGGGCATCTTGAGACAATGTAGCAATTGCCTCATGTATACTGACAACCACCTACTCCTAAAGCATACAAATGCAGTATGTGAGAGATGTAACTACAACATGAAACTTGAATCAGTCCTCTCACGTAACAATAAACAAGACACCAAACAGGTTGTCAACAGACACACCTCTCCTCTTACACACGATAAAGTCAAGACACATAAACCACATATACAGAGGTACTCACCAAGAGCCTACCAAAAGACCAGAGACCTCCCAAGTGCAAGCAACCCACACATACTGGTACACAAACAGTATAGTACAGTTGAATAAAATCTTACCATAATGGTATATGTCCTTGCCTTCACTGCTGCAGAATGCGTAACATATGGGATTCCGTGCTGTAGAAGTCTGACATCTGACCAATCTGCCAAAGACTCCTGTTGCTTTAAAGATATGCCAAATGTCAGCCAAACACTCCTTGCATAGTGTAGGGCATAAAGATGATGTTCAGGCCTACCACAGTCAGAACTGATTGCCCCAGTAGGAATGCCAGCCCAAGGAACCCAAGAAATAATCCGTACATCCAGGAAGTCAAAGGACTAGGGTGAAGTACGGAGGGGGGAGCGAATACTGCAGCAGTGAAGGCAAGAGCATCTACTGTTATGGTAAGATTTTACAAAACTGTACTATGCCCTTAACTGCTGCAGTATTATTAACATATGGGAGACTGCCAAAGCTCAAGAGGAAACTACGGAGGGGGAAGGAGCAGAAGAGTCCCCTAAAAAGCCATAAAGAACACACTGGAAAAAACAGCCCTAGCTCCAGAGATACCATCTAACTTGTAGTGCTTAGTAAAGGTATGCACAGAAGTCCAAGTAACTGCTTCAAGAAAAAAATTAGTATCTAAGCCTTGAAAAAGCCACAGCTGTAGTAGAATGAGCCTTGACTTAAGAGGGAAAGTTCTTGCAATGAAAACTGTAACAAAAAGAAAATAGCCTTAGAAATCCCAGAAGAAATCCAAGAAATCCAAGAAGAAATAGTTTGCTTGGATACAGCAAGTTCCAAAAATCTAGAATGAAAAGAAACAAATAACTGATCAGATTTTCTAATAGCCTTAGTCTTATCCAAATAAACCCTGGGTTGCCTATGCACATCCAAATTATGTAACATCCTCTCGCTGTCAGTGTGTGGAGAGGGGAAAAAAGTAGGCAAATTAATAGACTGATTAAGTGATAGCTCATTAGCTACCTTAGGCATAATAGAAAGTTTAGTGAGCAAGGACACTCTGTCCTCATGAAAGATCAAGAAAATAGGACAAGCCATAAGAGCCTGTAACCCAGACACCCATCTGGCAGAAGTAAGAGCTAACAAAAGAACAGTCTTCCAGGGACAATGTTGCAAGAAAGCTGAAGCAGCAGGCTCAAAAGGAGCCTGAGTCAACTTCTCCAAAACAAAATTATTATCCCAGGGAGGAGGCTTCTTGGCAGGTCTAATATTAAGGATGCGTTTAAGAAATTGTTTCACTTCAAATCAAGACGCTAAAGGAGGAGAAGAAGGCAGACAAGCAGAGAAAGCTGATAAGTGGGCCTTAAGAGAAGAATAGACCAAACCAGCATTGAGCAGCTCCCACAGTAAGTGGGTCCAGGTTATGAGACAGACACCAAATAGAAAACCTCTTTCATTTAGATAAGTAGGGTTTCTTAGTAGTAGGTTTTCTGGCCTCCTGCAGGACTTACAGCACATCCTCAGAAAAAAAGGTGTCTATAAGGAAGTAAAATCCTATCACCTACAGTGTTAGCTGAAGTATGGACAGGTGGGGATGGATGAGATATCCCTTGTCTTGTGAGATTAGATCAACCCTGTGAGGTAACATGTGATGATTGCTCCTGGCTAAATGCAGAAGAAGATGGAACCAGTGCTATCAGGGCCAAAAGTGAGTCACCAACAAGATTTTGGGAGCATCCTGTTGGGTTCTAAACAGGGATTTTGGAATGAGAGGAAGGGGAGGGAATGCATAAAGAGACATCTCCTTCCAAGAAAATGAGAGGGCATCTACCTTCCACACCAGAGGACCTGACACTCTGGCACAAAACAGAGGAAGTTGTCTGTTCAGAGGGGAGGCAAATAAAATCCACTTGAGGAGTGGCCTATTGGGTGATAACATCCAGAACCATATCCCAGTGAAGCATCCATTCATGGGACTAGAGTTAAGGACCTGCTCAGAATGTCTGCCACCATGTTCTGAATGGAAGGAATATAAACTGCCTGAAGAATCACTTGATACTAGACAGCAAGATCCCATACCAGAAGTGCCAACCAGCAAAAGAGATACAATCTCGTCCATCCCTGTTTGTTGATATACCACATCACTGTAGTATTGTTTGTGAACACCTTGAGAGGCCCTGGAGAGAAAAGAGGATAAAAGTCCAGAAGAGCCAGCAGAAGAGCTCTCATCTCTTTGATATTGATGTGCTCCTGCTGATGAGGCGACTGCATCCCTTGAACTTTTAGGAAGCCAAATGTCACCCCATCTCATGTCTGAAGCTTCTGTGAATAATTCCTGAGATGGAAGAGGGGAATGAAAAGGGGTCCCTGGATTTGACAACTGCTGAATCCACCAGTGAAGTTCCTGTTTGAGACAAGGAAGAAGATGAACTACAAAGTCTAGAGGGTGTGCATGTTGAAGCCATACTGATTTCAGAAACCACTGAAACTTCTCATGTGAAGTTTGGCCAGAGGAAGCAGCGGAATGGTGGATGTCATGAAACCCAGAGCTCTCAGAAACTCCCTGGCAGTAATGGAAGCCAGAGGAAGAAACGTGTGAAAGAACGAAATGAGAATTAAAGCTTTTAGAGGGGGCAGGGAAGACAGCATTGGCCCCATCTGAATTCTGCAACATAGAAAAATATGATCCTGAGAAGGAGTCAGAGAAGACTTTTTGAAATTTATAGGGAACCCCAGACCCTAAAGAAGGGAAATGGCAAAATGAAGATTTTGCAAAAGGATCTCTGGAAAGGATATCTGAATCAACAGGTCATCCAAGTAAGGAAATATCTGGATCCATTAAGTCCTAAAAAAACAATCACAGAAGCAAGGCATTTGATGAACACCCTTGGGGCAGTAGAAAGGCCAAAGGGCAAAGCAGAAAACTAAAAATGCCAGGGAGTAACAGAGAAAAGCAAAAACTTCCTGAAAACATGATAGCTTGGAATATGGAGATAAGCATCCTTGAGATACAGAGACACCATATAGGCCTGATGGAGCAAGAGAGGAAACAGAATCTGAAGGGACAACATCTGAAAAGAAGGCACTTTTAGAGAAGTGTTTAGATGAGAAAGGTCTAGAATAGGTTTCTGCTTCCCTGGGCACTGGAAACAGTCTGGAGTAGACCCCTTTCTCCCTTTGGGATACAGTCACATCTTGAATAGTACCCTAAGTCAAGAGATTTTGAAGAACCTCTGGGGGAAAAAGAGAAGCTGTTCCCAAGGAGGAATGTCCATAAAAGGAGGACAGGATTTGCACACCATGAAGTACACCTGATGAATGATTGACAGAACCTAAGAATCCTGAATGATCCTAAGCTAAACATGAAGAAATAGAGAAATGCAAAGGAAAAGAGGAATGTGGCTGGGAAGGGAAGGATAGTCACACAGCACCCGCTTTGTCTTGAAAGAAAGGCTTCACAGTCACTGAAAACTGAGGAGCATTAACAGGAGGAGCCCATTTGCCCCTCTTCTTACCTTTAGTAGAAGGACAGGATTGCCTACAAACAAAGGCAGGCTTAGTGGCATAGTTTCTCTGAAATTTAGCCACAGGACAAACAAACATATGTTTAAGCTCATGTAGGGCCTTACCCTTATCCAGAAGAGATTTAAACAAACCAGCTGCAACTTCCCCAAGCAAAAGCATAGAATCCAAAGCAGCATCCAGCAACTTAGCTTTAATATCATCATGTAGAGATTCAAGCCTAAGCCAAGAATACCTCCTCAACACTGAGTCAAAAACAGTAGCGCTACAAAAGGCATCTGCCGCATCATAATTACATTTAATAGAATGATGAATGACTTGAGAGGATGTCCCTAGCAAAGAAAAAACAGAAGGTTTACTCTCTGAGTTTGGAAAAATGGACATAAGTTGACAGGCCTGAGAAAGAAAATCCAGCACACACCTAAATATTTGGGTCTGATAATTAATATCCCTAAAAGCTAGGGTAGCAGAAGTGTAAACCCAGCCTTTCCAAAGCTCTGCTGTCCTTGTCAGAAGGCAATAGCTTGTGCAAAGAAAGCCAATGAAACAGCATATTACAGGCTACAGACACTACAGAGGGGTCAGCAGCATGATATTTATATAAAAATAACATTTCTGAGACACCCTATAAAACTTGTCAGGTTTGTTGGGAGCAGGGGGCAGAGAATCAGGACCATGAGAGGCATAGGAAAAAGCATCAAGCAAAGCAGTCAAAACAAGAGGAATAGCTTCAGGCTTAGGAGATTCCAGCTGCAGCAACTCATAGTACCTCTTAATGAATATCAGAGACCTGAGCACAATCCCACTTAAAAAATCCATCATCCTAGAAAGTGTGTCCACAAAGAAAATTTCCTCAAACGGAACATCAGGACTAATAGATTCCTCCTCCTCTGACCTATAGTCCAAAGGAGAAGAAATTTGAGTAGAGTAAGTCAGGGATTTGTCATCAGAATCCAACTCATCTTCAGAAGAATCCTGCTTTCTAGGCCTTTTAAGGGGAGTAGAGGACCAAGGAGTAGCAGGATCCAAAACCCTTTGAGAAGACTTTAAGAACATTAACGCTGTAAAGAGACCCTGAGTAAATGCTTGACACTCACTTTCTGGATCCCTAGGAGCAGAAGAAACATGTTTAAGTTTTTGATTTCTTTTTAAGGGAATGTTCACTCCAGAAAACTGAGAAGACTCAGGCACAGGATAACACTCGAGAACCATAGTAGGAACTTCAAGAACATTAACGCTGTAAAGAGACCCTGAGTAAATGCCTGAGACTTACTTTCTGGATCCCTAGGAGCAGAAGAAACATGTTTAAGTTTTTGATTTCTTTTTAAGGGAATGTTCACTCCAGAAAACTGAGACGACTCAGGCATAGGATAACACTGGAAAACCGTAGTAGGAACTTCTTCCCCAATTAAAAATGGAGGAACTTCCCTAGGCCCCTCAGAAAAAATCAACTGTGGTTCCCCCTGAACATCCAAGACAGATACCTGCAAAGCCTCCTTGGACGTGCTGTCAGCCAGATCCTCACTTGCCTCCAACACAGTCAAAGCACATAAATATGACAATACAGCTGGGTGAGCCTCTAGGTTTTTAATGACCTTGGGAGAAACACCTGGCAGAGGCTGGACAGCAGAAGATTCCACTCCTACCTTTTTCATCTTCTTCTTCCCGAATGGCTGACTCTTTGGGTGGAAGATTCCTTCCATTGTATCTTTAGCAGGAGGCTTAAGACATTGGTTCTCAAAATACAAAAAAGGGAAGAGTCTACTGTGAATGGTTTTCAGGATGAATGCCTGACAAATTTCACAAGATGTAGGAGAAGCTCCTCAACAGAAAAAAGACACTTATCATGGCAGTGTATATGGTGAATCTGTCTTCACACTGGCATTTACCCTTCCTGGATGACATTAACCCAAGGAGCACAAAACAAGAGAAGAAAAAACAAAAACCTTAATGGGGCACTGATCTGCAACTGCAAAGAAGTTAGCAAACAGGCATATGCAGTCACTTGAGAACAAAAATGCATTCAACTGGCAGAAAGCAGACGCAGGGAAACAAACATACAATGAAAAGATATGTTCGGATTGGTGGCAAAGAAGTTCTGACTATGGTATTTCTAAATGTCTTCTTTATGCCCTACACTACACAAGGAGCATTTGGATTACATTTGCTATACCTTTAAAGCAACTGAATGCTTTGGTAGACTGGCCAGAAGTTGGGCTTCCATGGCAATGAATCCCATATGTTAAAAACAGTACAGCAGTGAATGTAAGGGCATCCACTATTGCACATAACAACACACATATCAGTGTCTCAGCAATTAGGTTCCTAAGGCAAAACACCTCAAAACCAAATGTCTTGGTCATAAGCAGCTCAATAGTGAGACACACAGATGTCTCCCTCACCAGGCTAGACAAGGCGAAGGTCACTGTCAGCTGCCTGTCAGGTGCCTGGATCGATCAAATTATGCCTGCACTCAAGTCACTCACTATGATTCTGTCATAGTACATGTTGGAGGGAATGACTTGAGATGCAGCTCTCTGAACTATATGAAGACAGACATGATAGAACTCAGATTATGTGTCGCAGGCAGGTATGTCCCTAGCCCAAAGCAGCATTCTACCTTCACCTAGGATGATGCCACAGTACAGGAAAAAAATGATTGATTTCAACAATTGGCTTAGCTTCTGGTGTCATTCCGGGGACAGGGGTTACAGTATCTGCCAGTCTGGGGAAGACATGATCAACAGACCATGATATTTTGCCAGAGATGGCCTTCATCTGTCTCCTCAAGGCTTTTGGGTACTGGCAAAGACACTTGCCTCCCCCATAGTACCTTTTTTAGGCAATGTCAAAACAACAAAACTTCTGACATAAAAAAATCTAGTAGAGACAAACTCAAAGTCATGTGCTTAATGCTAGGAGCCTAAACAGTAAACTGCACTCCCTGGAAGCACTGCTCATCTTGGAAGATGCTGGCATTTATGCAGTCACTGAGACTTGATTCAAGGCCACAGAGAGCACCTTGGCCATACAAGATTATGATGTCTTTCACACATTCAGACCACAAAATGAGCATGAAAGAACCAAAGAGGGAGGTGAATCCAGTAGTTAGATCCAAATATACCTTGAGACTGGTGAAACAGAATGACTCTCTTGAGCCAGTCCAGGCCCAAATAACTATAGGCAAAATACCTTATCACATCATAGCTAGCTAGCTACAGGTCCACACCATGAACCAGGAGAAACACATTGCCTACCTGGACTTGCTACAGTTGCTCAATATACAACCAAAATACCTTGGTCATGAGAGATTGCAACAACCCGTCCATCGATTGTGTGACTCACATGAGCAGAAATACAATCATTCTGAGGTTCCTGGACTTTGTTCATTCAAATGCCCTGGAACAGTTAGTCTGCACCCCCACAAGGGGGTCAAATGTCCTAGACCTAGTACTCACCAACATGGGGGGGGGGTCACTGCACTACCCCCAGTATGTTACCCTCCATGGTTAAGTCAGACCATAAATCTCTCTCATTTGAAATAAAGATCAGACCTGACACCCTCACAGGAACAAAAAACTGAAAAATGTCTCTGAAGCAAACTATACCCTTCTAAGCGATGGTATAAAAGGTTTCAAAGCCACTGCTAACATAGCCAACAATGAATCCTATACAGAGGAGTACACAAACACCCTGTATAGCCACTTAAAGAAATGTATTGACTCTGCTGTACCTGTCAGTACTAAAATCAAGTTCTCTCTAAAAAACAAGACACCACGGTGGACTGCAAGTATAAATAAGTTATATAACAAAAGAAGAAAACTGATACCAAAGAACAAGAGGCAACTTAGTCAACAAAAGAAGAATACCCTCCACAGCTTAAACAAGCAAATCAGAAATCTTGTAAAGTCCTCTAAAGCTAGTTACAAGACTAAATTTACATCCCTAGTGAAAGACAGTTTTAAGGCATTCTTTAGCTACATCCAAAACCTAAAAAGGAATGTCCGTCTGTGTGCTGAACGTATAGTGGACGGTACAACTGACACTGAAACTGAAGAAATTTTCAACCTAGCTGACAGATTTGGCTATAACTTTACCACCCTGTCATCACCAGCCATAGCCCATAGCATTCTTGCCACCAGTCCTCTACCAAGTATCTCCAAAGAACAGATCATACAAGCACTGTCCAAGGCCAAAAATACAGCCTCTATAGGACCAGATAACATTCCAGGCTGCTTACTAAACAATATACAACAAGAACTATCTGAACCACTTAGCACTGTTTAACAACAGCCTGAGCACTGACTTTGTGCCAGCAGAGTGGAGAACAGCAACAGTAATCCCCTTGCACAAAGGGGGCCCATCAACTGACCTTGGGAACTATAGACCCATTAGCTTGATCAGCCTTATCTGCAAAGCCATGGAACAAATCATCATGGGCCTTATCAACCAGGACACAGGCAATTGTCAAACTCTTGACCTGACCCAGTTTGTTTTTGTCAAGAGTAGATCTTGCTTATTAAACCTGGAGGACTTCTTTGAGAATGTCACCAAAGCCCTGGATGAGGGGAAAGCAGTACATACTGGCTATCTTGATTTAGCCAAGGAGTTTAACACAATTCCCCACTCATGGATCATTGAGAAACTCTTCCAGCTGAGGATTAAACCCATACAACACTAGATGGGTAGTCAACTGGCTCATTGACTGAATGAACACTGTCAAAGTTGGGGAGTCCACTTCCACCAGTAGATCAGTTACCAGTCATGTACCACAAAGATATATACTGGGCCCTCTACTGTTTGGAATCTATTTCTCTGAAGTCCAAGCAAAAGTAGATGGCCTATGGCTTAGAAAGTTTGCAGACAACTGTAAACTGGGCACTCCCATAGAGTTCACCAATGATGTTTACATATTACAGAAGGGACTTACACAGGCAAATGATTAGTGTCAAGGCCATGGATTAAAACTAAGCACAAAAATGCCTCATTATTCCCTTTGGCAAGGAAGTCGCCCCTGCTAATTATGGCCTTCTATATTGTACAGCTCATAAGTAAGGGCATCGCATCCAAGGTAAGGAGGTCATAACTCTGTTGTACTGTATTCAACCCTTATCAGACCACTACAATGCTCCCTTCTGTATGTACCTCAGCAGACACCAGCATCAAATGCAGAGACCACAGAGGTTTCTAACCAAGATAATCCAGACACCAGCGTCAAATGCAGAGACCACAGATGTTTCTAACCAAGAGAATCCAGAGCCTCCAAAACATGACCTACATGGAAAGACTGAAAGCCCTGTCACGGTACTCTATATCATATAGACTGCTGAGAGGTGACCTGTGCCTGGCCTACAGAGCAGTCTGTCACCATGCCCTAATGGAAATGCTGCACATCTGCAGATCAAACTGGACAAGAGTCACTCACTCCAGGGATCTCAACCTAGCCTGTGACATTAACAAAACATGTGGGACAGATAGATATGTCTCCCAGAGACTGCCGCTCTTCTGGAACAAGCTCCCACTTCACATGAACCAGCGCTTCTCAATGACTCTATTTAAGTGCAACCTTGACAGTTGGATGGGTAACCATAAATTCACCCCAGAGGTAGCACCTATGTTCCTCATGGACAGGGTTAGTCGGTGCTGATCATAGATATGCTGTGCTAACAATGACCACCTAACTATGGTCAATTGGGGAACACAGGCTTTTTTTTTCTTTTTTTATGGCTAGGCTTGTAAAGGCCCTAGGGCCATTAGCTTAGTAGCCTCCTATGAACCTATAAACCTATGACAGGGGTATAATATACACATAGATATATGTACATGAATACGTAGATATAAATAT
Organism: Protopterus annectens; assembly: GCF_019279795.1. Classification (NCBI taxonomy): domain Eukaryota; kingdom Metazoa; phylum Chordata; order Ceratodontiformes; family Protopteridae; genus Protopterus; species Protopterus annectens. Next base: position 1,187,042,117 of record NC_056743.1, on the reverse strand, counting down.
ATATATATATATATATATATATATATATATATATATAGATATAGATGCAGACATATTATTTACATCTGGATACTTCAACTGACTGAAGTTCATTCAGTAAAGTTGAACAGTCTATGCAGCCAGGATAAATAAAATTTATAACTTACATCAAGGTTTAGCTGCCTTGATATTACTTGCTATTGTTAAAAGGTACAGAGGACATAGCACCAAGTATGGGATTTGATAGCTTTGACTTCACAGAAATCATTTGGCAGTATTCAGCCTATTTAGTCTGTTTATCTTAACTGAATAGATATTAATCAGGGTTTCTTTGAATTATCATAATATATCAGCTTTTGTTATACATACTGGCTCTGGTCTTCACTAATATGGGAGAGTGCTGCACACCCCCTACTGTAATGCCGTCCCTGTAAGGTTAGACCAAAAACTGGTCTCCTTTAAAGTAAAAATAAAGCCTGGACCCCCCCCCCCCCCCCAACTAAACCTGGAATATTCAGGAACTATTCTTAGGCTAACCTCCTTCTATTAAGTGAGAATGTGGCAAAATTTGAAGCCCACATAACCCTGAGAACATTGCTGCCTATGCAGAACTGTTCACAGAAACCCTGTACAAGTATGTTAATAGCTACGTAGAGGCAGCTGTACCCACCAGGAATAAGTACAGAACTAACTCAAAAAACAAGCCACCCTGGTGGAATCACAAAATCAGTTGGCTGTATAACAAGAGGAAGAAAAACATGGCAAAAATTAGGCGGTGCAGATCCCAGCAGGATAAAAGCACTCCCAGGTCAAGGACAAACACAAAGGTCCATGATGATTCTTTCCATGGTTTTGCAGATAAGGCTGGTCAAGCTAATGGGTCTATAGTTCCCAAGGTCAGTTGATGGGTCCTCTTTGTGCAAGGGGATTACTGTTGCTGTTCTCCACTCTGCTGGCACAAAGTCAGTGCTCAGGCTGTTGTTAAACAGTACTAAGAGGTTCAGATAGTTCTTGTTGTAGATTGTTTAGTAAGCAGACTGGAATGTTATCTGGTCCTATAGAGACTGTATTTTTGGCCTTGGACAGTGCTTGTATGACCTGTTCTTTGGAGATACTTGGTAGAGGACTGGTGGCAAGAATGCTATGGGCTATGGCTGGTGATGACAGGGTGGTAAAGTTATAGCCAAATCTGTCAGCTAGGTTGAAAATTTCTTCAGGTTCAGTGTCAGTTGTACCGACCACTATAAGTTCAGCACACAGACGGGGGTTCCTTTTTAGGTTTTGGATGTAGCTAAAGAACGCCTTATGATTGTCTTTCACTAGGGATGTAAATTTAGTCTTGTAACTAGCTTTAGAGGACTTTACAAGATTTCTGATTTGCTTGTTTAAGCTGTGGAGGGTATTCTTCCTTTGTTGAGTAAGTTGCCTCTTGTTCTTTGGTATCAGTTTTCTTCTTTTGTTATATAACTTATTTATACTTGCAGTCCACCATGGTGTCTTGTTTTTTAGAGAGAACTTGATTTTAGTAATGACAGGTACAGCAGAGTCAATACATTTGTTTAAGTGGCTATACAGGGTTTTTGTGTACTCCTCCTGCATAGGATTAATTGTTGGCTATGTTAGCAGTGGCTTTGAAACCTTTTCTACCATCGCTTAGAAGGGTATAGTTTGCTTCTGAAACATTTTTCAGTTTTTTGTTCCTGTGAGGGTGTCAGGTCTGATCTTTATTTCAAATGAGAGAGATTTATGGTCTGACTTAACCATGGAGGGTAACACACTGGGGGTAGTGCAGTGACCCCCCCCCCATGTTGGTGAGTACTAGGTCTAGGACATTTGAACCCCTTGTGGGAGTGCAGACTAACTGTTCCAGGGCATTTGAATGAGCAAAGTCCAGGAACCTCAGAGCGATTGTATTTCTGTTAATGTGAGTCACACAATCGATGGACGGGTTGTTGCAATCTCCCCTGACCAAGGTATTTGTTTGTATATTGAGCAACTGTAGCAAGTCCAGGTAGGCAATGTATTCCTCCTGGTTCATGGTGTGGACCTGTAGCTAGCTAGCTATGATGTGATAAGCTATTTTGCCTATAGTTATTTGGACCTGAAGTGGCTCAAGAGAGTCATTCTGTTTCACCAGTCTCAAGGGATATTTGGATTTAACTATTGGATTCACCTCCCTCTTTGGTTCTTTCATGCTCATTTTGTGGTCTGAATGTGTGAAAGGCATTGTAATATTGTAAAGCCAGGGTGCTCTCTGTGGCCTTGAACCAAGTCTCAGTGACTGCATAAATGTCAGCATCTTCCAAGGTGAGCAGTGCTTCCAGGGAGTACAGTTTACTGTTTAGGCTCCTAGCATTAAGCACATAACTTTGAGTTTGTCTCTACTGGATTTTTTTATGTTAGAAGTTTTGTTGTTTTGACATTGCCTAAAAAAGGCACTATAGGGGAGGCAAGTGTCTTTGCCGATACCCAAAAGCCTTGTGGAGACAGATGAAGGCCGTCTCTGGCAAAACATCATGGTCTGTTGATCATGTCTTCCCAGACTGGCAGATACTGGAACCCCTGGTCCACAGAATGACAACAGAAGCTAAGCCAATTGTTGAAATCAATCATTTTTTGCCTGCACTGTGGCATCATCCTAGGTGAAGGTAGAATGCTACTTAGGGCGAGGGACATACCTGCTGCGACACATAATCTGACAGTTCTATCATGTCTGTCTTCATATATTTCAGAGAGGTGCATCTTAAGTCATTCCCTCCAACATGTACTATGACAGAATCATAGTGAGTGACTTGAGTGCATGCATAATTTGATTGATCCAGGCAGCTGACAGTAACCTTCGCCTTGTCCAGCTTGGTGAGGGAGACATCTGTGTGTCTCACTATTGAGCTGCTTATGACCAAGACATTTGGTTTTGAGGTGTTTTGCCTTAGGAACCTAATTGCTGAGACACTGATATGTGTTTTGTTATGTGCAATAGTGGATGCCCTTACATTCACTGCTGTAGTGTTTTTAACATATGGGATTCATTGCCATGGAAGCCCAATTTTTGGCCAGTCTACCAAAGCATCCAGTTGCTTTCCAGTTGCTTTAAAGGTCTGGCAAATGTAATCCAAATGCTCCTTGTGTAGCATAGGGCATAAAGGTGACATTCAGAAATACCATAGTCAGAACTCCTTTGCCACAAATCTGAACATATCTTTTCACTGTATGTTTGTTTCCCTGCGTCTGCTTTCTGCCAGTTGAATGCATTTTTGTTCTCAAGTGACTGCATATGCCTGTTTGCTAACTTCTTTGCAGTTGCAGATCAGTGCCCTATTGAGGTTTTTGTTTTTTCTTCTCTTGTTTTGTGCTCCTTGGGTTAATGTCATCCAGGAAGGGTAAATGCCAGTGTGAAGACAGATTCGCCATATACACTGCCATAATAAGTGTCTTTTTTTTGTTGAGGAGCTTCTCCTACATCTTGTGAAATTTGTCAGGTGTTCATCCTGAAAACCATTCACAGTAGACTCTTCCCTTTTCTTGTATTTTGAGAATCAATGTCTTAAACTTCCTGCTAAAGATACAATGGAAGCAATCTTCCACCCAAAGAGTCAGCCGTTCGGGAAAAAGAAGATGAAAAAGATAGGAGTGGAATCTTCTGCTGTCCTGCCTCTGCCAGGTGTTTCTCCCAAGGTCATTACAAACCTGGAGGCTCACCCAGCTGTATTGTCATATTTATGTGCTTTGACTGTGTTGGAGGCAAGTGAGGATCTGGCTGACAGCACATCCAAAGAGGCTTTGCAGGTATCTGTCTTGGATGTTCAGGGGAACCAAAGTTGATTTTTTTCTGAGGGGCATAGGGAAGTTCCTCCATTATTAGTTGGGGAAGACGTTCCTACTATGGTTCTCGAGTGTTATCCTGGGTCTGAGTCTTCTCAGTTTTCTGGAGTGGACATTCCTTTAAAAAGGAATCAAAAACTTAAGCATGTTTCTTCTGCTCCTGGGGATCCAGAAAGTGAGTGGCAGGCATTTACTCAGGGTGTCTTTACAGCGTTAATGTTCTTGAAGTTCCTACTATGGTTCTCGAGTGTTATCCTGTGCCTGAGTCTTTTCAGTTTTCTGGAGTGAATATTCCCTTAAAAAGAAATCAAAAACTTAAACATGTTTCTTCGGCTCCTAGGGATCCAGAAAGTAAGTGTCAGGCATTTACTCAGGGTCTCTTTACAGCGTTAATGTTCTTAAAGTCTTCTCAAGGGGTTTTGGATCCCGCTACTCCTTGGTCCTCTACTCCCCTTAAAAGACCTAGAAAGCAGGATTCTTCTGAAGATGAGTTGGATTCTGATGACAAATCCCTGACTTACTCTACTCAGATTTCTTCTCCTTTGGACTATAGGTCAGAGGAGGAGGAATCTATTAGTCCTGATGTTCCGTTTGAGGAAATTTGCTTTGTGGACACACTTTCTAAGATGATGGATTTTTTAAGTGGGATTGTGCTCAGGTCTCTGATATCCATTAAGAGGTACTATGAGTTTCTGCAGCTGGAATCTCCTAAGCCTGAAGCTATTCCTCTTGCTTTGACTGCTTTGCTGGATGTTTTTTCCTATGCCTCTCATGATTCTGATTCTCTGCCCCCTGCTCCCAACAAACCTGACAAGTTTTATAGGGTGTCTCAGAACTGTTATTTTTTATATAAATATCCTGCTGCTGACCCCTCTGTAGTGTCTGTAGCCTCTGATATGCTGTTTCATTTGCTTTCTTTGCACAAGCTATTGCCTTCTGACAAGGACAGCAGAGCTTTGGAAAGGCTGGGTTTACACTTCTGCTACCCTAGCTTTTAGGGCTATTAATTATCAGACCCATATATCTAGGTATGTGCTGGATCTTCTTTCTCAGGCCTGTCAACTTATATCCATTTTTCCAAACTCTGAGAGTAAAACTTCTGTTTTTTTCTTTGCTAGGGACTTCCTCTCAAGTCATTCATCATTCTATTAAATGTAGTTATGATGTGGCAAATGTCTTTTGTAGCGCTACTGTTTTTGACTCAGTGTTGAGGAGGTATTTTTGGCTTAGGCTTCAATCTCTGCCTGATGATATTAAAGCTAAGTTGCTGGATACTACTTTGGATTCTATGCTTTTGTTTGGGAAAGTTGCTGCTGGTTTGTTTAAATCTCTTCTGGATAAGGGCAAGGCCTTACAGGAGCTTAAACATATGTTTGTTGCTCTTGTGTCTAAATTTCAGAAAAACTATGCCACTAAGCCTGCCTTTGTTTGTAGGCAATCCTGTCCTTCTACTAAAGGTAAGAAGAGTGGCAAATGGGCTCCTCCTGTTAAGGCTCCTCAGTTTTTAGGGACTGTGAAGCCTTTCTTTCAAGACAAAGTGGGTGCTGTGTGACTATCCTTCCCTTCCCAGCCACATTCCTCTTTTCCTTTGCATTTCTCTATTTCTTCATGTTTAGCTTCAGATCATTTAGGATTCTTGGGTTCTGTCAATCATTCATCAGGTGTACTTCATGGTGTGCAAATCCTGTCCTCCTTTTATGGACATTCCTCCTTGGGAACAGCTTCTCTTTTTTTCCCCAGAGGTTCTTCAAAATCTCTTGACTTAGGGTGCTATTCAAGATGTGACTATATCCCAAAGGGAGAAAGGGGTCTACTCCAGACTGTTTCCAATGCCCAGGGAATCAGAAACCTATTCTAGACCTTTCTCATCTAAACACTTCTCTAAAAGTGCCTTCTTTTCAGATGTTGTCCCTTCAGATTCTGTTTCCTCTCTTGCTCCATCAGGCCTATATGGTGTCTCTGGCTCTCAAGGATGGTTATCTCCATTTCCAAGCTATCCTGTTTTCAGGAAGTTTTTGCTTTTCTGTGTTACTTCCTGGAATTTCTAGTTCTCTGCTTTGCCCTTTGGCCTTTCTACTGCCCCAAGGGTGTTCAAATGCCTTGCTTCTGTGACTGTTTTTGCAGGCCTCAGTGGATCCAGATATTTCCTTACTTGGACGACCTGTTCATTCAGATATCCTTTCCAGAGATCCTTTTGCAAAATCTTCATTTTGCCATTTCCCTTCTTTAGAGTCTGGGGTTCCCTATAAATTTCAAAAAGTCTTCTCTGACTCCTTCTCAGGATCATATTTTTCTGTGTTGCAGAATTCAGATGGTGCCAATGCTGTCTTCCCTGCCCCCTCTAAAAGCTTTAATTTTCATTTCTTTCTTTCACACGTTTCTTCCTCTGGCTTCCATTACTGCCAGGGAGTTTCTGAGAGCTCTGGGTTTCATGGCATCCACCATTCCGCTGCTTCCTCTGGCTAAACTTCACATGAGAAGTTTCAGTGGTTTCTGAAATCAGTATGGCTTCAACATGCACACCCTCTAGACTTTGTAGTTCCTCTTCTTCCTTGTCTCAAACAGGAACTTCACTGGTGGATTCAGCAGTTGTCTCTAAATCCAGGGACCCCTTTTCATCCCCCTCTTCCATCTCAGGAATTATTCACAGAAGCTTCAGACATGGGATGGGGTGACATTTGGCTTCCTAAAAGTTCAAGGGATGTGGTCGCCTCATCAGCAGGAGCACATCAGTATCAAAGAGATGAGAGCTCTTCTGCTGACTCTTCTGGCCTTTCATCCTCTTTTCTCTTTAGGGCCTCTCAAGGTGTTCACAGACAATACTACAGTGATGTGGTATATCAACAAACAGGGATGAACAAAATTGTATCTCTTTTGCTGGTTGGCACTTCTGGTATCAAGTGATTCTTCAGGCAGTTTATATTCCTTCTATTCAGAACATGGTGGCAGACATTCTGAGCAGATCCATAATTCAGTCCCATGAATGGATGCTTCACAGGGATATGGTTCTGGGCATTATCCCCCAGTGGGACACTCCTCAATTGGATTTTTTTTGCCTTCCCACTGAACGGACAACTTCCTCTGTTTTGTGCGAGAGTGTCAGGTCCTCTGGTGTGGAAGGTGGATCCCCTCATTTTCTTGAAAGGGGATGCTTCTTTATGCATCCCCCCTTTATCTCATTCCAAAATCCCTGTTCAGAACCCAACAGGATGCTCCCAAAATCTTGTTGGTGACTCACTTTTGGCCATGACAGCACTGGTTCCCTCTTCTTCTGCATTTAGCCAGGGGCAATCATCACACGTTACCTCACAGGGTGGATCTACTCTCACAAGACAAGGGATCTCTCATCCATCCCCACCTGTCCATGCTTCAGCTTACACTGTGGGTGATAGGATTTTGCTTCCTTATAGACATCATTTTTCTGAGGATGTGCTGTAAGTCCTGCAGGAGGCCTGAAAACCTACTTCTAGGAAACCCTACTTATCCAAATGGAAGAGGTTTTCTATTTGGTGTCTGTCTCATAACCTGGACCCACTTACTGTGGATTTTCTTTGGGTTCTCTCTTATTTGTGGGAGTTGCTCAATGCTGGTTTGGCCTATTCTTCTCTTAAGGCCCACTTATCAGCTCTCTCTGCTTGTCTGCCTTCTTCTCCTCTTTTAGCGTCTTGATTTGAAGTGAAACAATTTCTTAAATGCATCCTTAATATTAGACCTGCCAAGAAGCCTCCTCCCTGGGATAATAATTTTGTTTTGGAGAAGATGACTCAGGCTCCTTTTGAGCCTGCTGCTTCAGCTATCTTACAACATTGTCCCTGGAAGACTGTTCTTTTGTTAGCTCTTACTTCTGGCAGATGGGTGTCTGGGTTACAGGCTCTTATGGCTTGTCATCTTTTTTTTTATCGTTCATGAGGACAGAGTGTCCTTGCTCACTAACCTTTCTATTAAGCCTAAGGTGGTTAATGAGCTATCAGTCTATTAATTTGCCTACTTTTACCCCTCTCCACACACTGACAGCGAGAAGATGTTACATAATTTGGATGTGCATAGTCAACTCAGGGTTTATTTGGATAAGACTAAGGCTATTAGAAAATCTGATCAGTTATTTGTTTCTTTTCATTCTAGATTTTTGGAACCTGCTGTATCCAAGCAAACTATTTCTTCTTGGATTTCTTGGATTTCTTCTTGGATTTCTTCTGGGATTTCTAAGGCTATTTTCTTTTTGTTACAGTTTTCATGGCAAGAACTTTCCCTCTTAAGTCAAAGCTCATTCTACTACAGCTGTGGCTTTTTCAAGGCTTAGATACTAATTGTTTTCTTGAAGCGGTTACTTGGACTTCTGTGCATACCTTTACTAAGCACTACAAGTTGGATGGTATCTCTGGAGCTAGGGCTGGTTTTGCTAGTGCAGTTCTTCATGGCTTTTTAGGGGACTCTTCTGCTCCTTCCCCCTCAGTAGTTTCCTCTTGAGCTTTGGCAGTTGCCCATTTGTTAATAATAATGCTTCAGTTAAAGGCATAGTACAGTTCTGTAAAATCTTACAATAACAGTAGATGCTCTTGCCTTCACTGCTGCAGTATATCGCTCCCTACCTCCCTACTTCACCCTAGTCCTTTGACTTCCTTGATGTACGGATTATTTCTTCGGTTCCTTGGGCTGGTGTTCCTACTGGGGAAATCATTTCTGACTGTGGTAGGCCTGAACATCACCTTTATGCCCTACACTATGCAAGGAGTGTTTGGGTGACTTTTGGCATACCTTTAAAGCAACAGGAGTCTTTGGCAGATTGGTCAGATGTCAGGCTTCTACAGCACGGAATCCCATATGTTACGAATACTACAGCAGTGAAGGCAAGGGCATATAGCATTATGGTAAGATTTTATTCAACTGTATTATATTGTTTGTGTACCAGTATGTGTGGGTTGCTTGCACTTGGGAGGTCTTTGATCTTTTGGTAGACTCTTGGTGAGTACCTCTGCATATGTGGTTTATGTGTCTTGACTTTATCTTGTGTAAGAGGAGAGGAGCGTCTGTTGACAAACTGTTTGGTGTCTTGTTTATTGTTACATGAGAGGACTGATTCAAGTTTCATGGTGTAGTTACATCTCTCACATACTGCATTTGTTTGCTTTAGGAGCAGGTGGTTGTCAGTATACATGAGGCAATTGCTACATTGTCTCAAGATGCCCATGTCAATCAGGCCGGCTGGAGAAATGTTGGGAAACTGACTTTCCAGAGTAGCAGATAATTCATAAGTACTAGTTTTTGAGAGGGCACATTAGATCAGCTATTGCTCCTGGATTAACAAGGGGACTTATTCTATAGAAGATCAAGGATGAAAGGTGGGGTGATGCTGCTCAGTGCTCAGCTGAGTTGCCTGGAGTGCAGAAGTGTGCAGCTGAGTTGCCCAAAGAGCAGCAGGGAATCCTGAGAGGGCTAAGCAAGATGGTGATGGCATATTGCTTAGCCCACCCAGGCATCCCTGTTGCTCTTTGGGAAGCCTGGGAACCCTGGGAGGGCTAAGCAATATGGTGATGGCATATTGGGAAAATGAGTATGTTTTTGCTAATAACCCATACTCTGAAGATCTTTGTGCTATTATAGATTTGTGGATGATGTCTTTGTTTTATAGCGAGGCTCTTTTGATAAATTTGAATCTTTTGTACGCTGACTTAATAGTACTACACATTTTTTAGATTTTACTGCTTGTACTTCAAGCAGCTCTGTTTACTTCTTGGATGTTCATATTTTGAAGGATTTCAATGGGAATTTATAGACAGAAGTGCTTAGGAAACTATGATGTACAAACAATAAATTGCATAAGACTAGTATGTGGCCGAGTCATACTTTTTGTAATGTACTAAAAGGACAGTTTTTAAAATCTTCAAGATTGCGTACTAGTGATTATAGATTGGATGAGCATTTTGCCCAAGTGATGAATTTTACACAAAAGGTTATGGTAATAAGAAAGTTACTGACATTCTGGAACAGGCCAAGACCTTATGTTTAACACAAGGAAGACCCTATTTCTCTGACAACATACACGACAGAAGTATGAAACATCACAACTCTGATTGTGTGACAATTGGCTTTACTTACTCCAGTGATATCCATGATGTATGTAACATCATGAAGAGAAATTGGCCAATTTTATTTTATTGACTGACGCTAATACTAGTAAACCTGTTGGAGATGGATCTCAGTTCTACTTTAGAAGTGCAAAGAACGTATAACAGAGGCTTTGCATTAAACATAGTTTCATAACTCAGCCTCGTGTTATTTCAGAAAGAGTAGGTACACACCCCTGTCATAAATGTAAAGTTTGCCCTTTTATTTCTGATGTTCCATATTTTGTTCACCCTACCACTAATATCAGGTATGAATTTAAGTTCTATGCTGATTGTAAAAGTATGAATTTAATGTATTTAGCAACTTGTACATGCTGTCCTAGTTTTTATGTAGGGACGACCACTCGTAGCCTGAAGGAGAGGGTTCTGGAGCTCATCAGAGATATTAGGAGGAATGTCAGCACTAATTCTCCGAATAAGCATATTAGTTTGCATTCTGGTCACAGTTTTCTTTTTAAAGTAATTCAGCTGACTGCTAAAAATATCAGAGAAGGAGACATTTAATAAAATTGGGGTCAGTTAAAGTAAAATGGATCTTTACTTTACAAGCAGATAGAAATTTAGGTTTAAATGGAAATACTTTCCTAGCACCTTTCCTAAAGGGATATATGATTAAGCACTAATTTGTTGTCAAGGTAGTTGATTGACTTGGTTGCCAGATGTTTTTAGTAAGCTTTTACTAAGTGCTCATTTGTTGTTTTATGTTTTACAATGGTATTTAAAGTTGGCTTTTGAATTGTTTGAACAGTCTGAATAAGTGCTTATGCATGAAAGCGAGTATGTTTCTATTTAATAAAATTTTTAGCTGTTTCTAGCCATGCTGGTTGCTCCTTCTTTTTATTGTTTTATTGTTTTTTGTTGGAAGACCTTTGGTTATGGTGGAATCTAATTTACTTTGGGCTAAGCAATATTTCAGTGAAAAACAAGTCCAGATAATGAAGCAGGCACAAACAGTAAAAACAGTCAAAATTAATGCAGTGTAACAGTAAAATACAGATGAAAAAGTGCAGATCAAACTCAAAATAAGCTTAATTTCTTGTTCAGCATAAGCTTAATTTCTTGTTCTTAGCTTTGGATGTCTTGGACTTGAGCAGAAATACTGTACTTCTGGAAAAGGATGGCAAACACAGAGCAGCTCTGGTTAATTAAGCCAAAACCTGCATAAACATGAGGCTTATATACAGCTGAAATTAAACAGTTTTAAACTAGTCTACCAACAGGAAATCACAAAATGATGCTTCTACCAGCAATTCCCAGCTCAGTCAAGGCTACACCCACACTCTTCTTCCACAAGGGTCCAGGGGATCCCTTCTTAATCCCTTCTTAATGTAAGATGGCTAGATTTGAGTTTGTGTATGAAAAACAGGCTACGTTCAGCAAGTCTGGATCTAGTCTACACTAACTAAGTAATATAGGTTCATAGGTTCATAGGTTTATACTAGGCTATCTCCCCTAAGGCATTTATAAGCCTAGCCCAAATTTTTGTGGCTTACGCCACCCCTTATATGAAAAAATACTGTGCCCATTAGTTTGTTGTGCCTCTGTCCAGCAGTGACACAGAGATGATTCCTGGGATAAACCTACGATCTCCCATCCACAGGTCAAGATTTCTCTTGAACAGAGCCAGCGAGGTGCTCTGCCTCACATGGATCGGGATTTTATTCCACAGCATAGGGAGTCTCTGAGTGATAAATCTATCCCTCCAGCACGTCCTATTTATATCCGTGCTAAGGTTTAAGTCACTTGCTCTAGTGGTTTTGGTGGATTTGGATTTTTTGAGGTGGAGCATGTCCATTAATTCCGGGTTGGACATGGCCTTGTATGTCAGGCACATGTCACCTCTGAGCAGACGGTATGCAACTGAATAGAGCTGGAGTTTCTTCAATCTGGCAGCATATGACAGATTCTGGAGTCCCTTTATCCTTTTGGTGAGGAACTTTTGGGGTCTCTCCAATTGCTGCAGATGTCGGGTGAGATACATCCCGAATGGGGCATTGTACTCGATCATTGGTCTGATAAGTGAAGAGTACAGGGGAACAATGACCTCACTAGATCTGGATGTGAATCTCTTCATGATCAGGTGGGCAATGTAGAAGGTCTTTCTAACCACTTTAGCAACGTGAGTGTCAAAAGAAAGGCCACTGTCAACCTGGGTCCCCAGGTCCCTGATAACCTCTTCTGTGCTTAGTGGATTGCCACCTATATGGTAGCTTGGGGTTACCTTGTTTTTCCCAAAGGGTATGACTATACATTTTTTGGCGTTTAACTTCAGGCCATGGCTCTGGCACCAGCTATCTGTTTCCGTGAGTCCCTTCTGAAGGATATCCGTGTCCGATGCACTTTCCACTATGGCGCCCAGTTTGCAGTCATCTGCAAACTTTGTCAGCCAAAGTCCTCCCATGTTGGGCCTGTACTTCTGAGAAGTAGATGCCGAACAATAGGGGGCCAAGGACCGAGCCCTGTGGGATACCACTTGTGACCGGCTTGGAGTCTGACATAGCGCCAGCAACCCTAACCCTGTGGGTTCTGTCCTTAAGCCAGTTTGCAACCCATCTTGTGACATATGGGTTTACATTTAAGCTGGTAAGTTTTTCTACAATACCCGAGTGGGGTATTGTGTCGAAGGCCTTTGCAAGGTCAAGGTAGGCTGTATGGACTGCCTTTCCCCCATCAATGGCCTTGGTGACTGTTTCGAAGAAGTCGACCAAGTTCAAAAGGCATGATCTGCCCTTGACAAAGCCAAACTGGGTCAGGTCCAATGTCTGCAAGTCCCCTATATCTTTGTTTATGAGCTCCATTATGATCCTCTCCATAGCTTTGCAGACTAGACTTGTTAAGCTTATGGGGCGGTAATTACCAGGGTCCATAGAGGCACTGCCTTTGTGGAGTGGGACCACAGTTGCCGTATGCCAATCCTTGGGCACGTATCCTGTGGTAAGGCTGAGATTAAACAGCTGCCTTATGTGCGGGTTTAATTCCTCATTTAGCTCGTGTAGCACACAGCCGGGGACACCATCCGGTCCCATTGATGCTGTGTTTTTAGCTTTAGAGAGAGCAGCTTTCACCTGCGCATTTGAGATGTCTGGGAGGCTACACTCTGCTGGGATAGTTATCTCTCCTTTAGGGGGGGGGGGCTGAAGTTTGCACTGAACCTGTCTGCCAGTATGTTGGCAATGTCTGTGGGTTCAGTGATTTTTGTATCATTTTGGACTAATTCTGAGCATATCTGGGAGTTTCCACCCAGGTTTCTAACATAGCTGAAAAAGGCCTTATGATTGTCCTTTGAATCCATGGCAATTTTTCTCTCAAAATTGGCCTTAGTTGATTTTATGAGTGCTCGTATTTTTTACTAATAATGATCAGGGTGACTTCCCTTTTATGGATTTTGTTCTATCATGTAATAGCTTTCTCCTCTTATTGTAAAGTTTGTTAATGGCTGAGGTCCACCAGACTGGACGTTTGCCCTTTGTGGAAAGAGTCTTGGTTTTATTTGGGATTGCCTGATCCATGCAGTCCTGGAGGTGTTCATAGAAGGCATTTGTAAGGGCTTCCACAGCTTGGGTTGTGGTTTCCACTGGCTCAGGGGCCTTGAAGGATACCACACCAGTCTTGAGTAGTGTGAAGTTTGCTTTAGAGAAGTTCTTCACTGTGGTCTTTTTTGTTTGGTGTGGGGCGAGGATGTGGCTTTCTAGTGAGATTAGTTTATGATCAGATCTCACCAATGAGGGATATACTTCGGTGTGGAGCATTTTGTCCCCATGTTTGTGATAATGAGATCTAGTATATTTTCTCCTCTCATGGGAACAGTGACTAGCTGTTCCATGGCATTTGAATTTATGAACTCCAGGAACCGTTGGGCTAGAAAGTTAGGGCTTGAGTAATGTTCCCAGTCTATATTCGGGTAGTTGAAGTCACCCAATATGATGGTGTTTGGAGATACATTTATACCCTCCAGTGTCTTCAGGAAGGCTGTGTGGGGTTCCTGAGTTTGAGAGGGTGGCCTGTAGCATGCTACAATTTGTAGAGCAGTTTTGCCTATGGTTAGTTGCACCTGGATGGTTTCCGAGCTTCGTGCGTTGCCACCAACCTGGAGGTGTGGGTATCCTTTATGAATATGGATACACCCCCTCCTTTTGTGGTGTGGGCCGGGTTTTCGGGCCGGAACGCATGATATGATGTAAAACCTAATAGTGCCGAGGTGCTCTCAGGAGCCTTAAACCAGGTTTCAGTTACAGCACAGACATCGATGTTCTCCATACTGAGAAGGGCCTCGAGTGCGTGCATTTTGAGATTAGACTTCTGGCATTGAGCAGCATTACCCTCAGTTTCTTCCCATTTTTGTTTTCTAGGGTGGTAGGTTTAGAATTTGAGCCTTGCCTAAAAAAGGCACTATGGGGGTGGCAAGAGCCTTAGCCAATATCTGGAATCCCAGGGGTGACAGGTGCAAGCCGTCCCTTGCGAAGCAGCGTGGCTTGTCAAGCATGTCATCCCAGGCAGACAGACACTGGATCCCCTTTGAATGACACCAGACATTAAGCCAATTGTTAAAGCTGATCATCTTGTCTCTATATTGTGGCATAATTCTTGGTGAAGGAAGGATACTGCTCAGGGTCAGGGTCATACCTGCCTGGGCTACATAATCAGAGAGCTCCTCTATGTCTCTTTTCATGTAGTCCAGGGAGGTACGTCTCAGGTCGTTCACACCAGCATGGACAATGACTGTGTCATATTTGTACTTGCCGTGGAGTGACCAGAGTGCTTGTGTTATGTGGCGGATTCTAGCCCGATAGGCAGCTTACTGTGACCCTCTCCTTGTTCAGCCTGGTGAGTGGGACGTCAGTGTGTCTGACTATGGAGTCACCTATGACAAGTATGTTTGGTGTTGTATTTGGCCTTAAGGGCTGTGACTGCTTTGCACACTGCTTTTGTGGTTTATGTGTTGCTTGTGGGGTGTCTTGAGGTAGCAGTTGTTTGGGTGTCTGCTTTGGAGGCCTCTGCTGTTTAGGTAAATTTTACTCAGAGCCTCTGAGTATGTCTTTGTGTGTTTATGTGTTTGATTCAGTGGTGTGGTAGCATTATGTGAGGCTGGTTTTGTGGTGTGTGTAGTTGCCTTCTCCTCCTGTCTGGTCTTGCCAGTCCTGAGTTGAGAGAGCTCAGCCTCCAGTTTGGCTAAATAGCTGCATCTCTCGCAAGTATTTGTGTTATGTGGGAGGAGGAGAGGGTTGTCTGTGTACATGAGGCAGTTATAACATTGCCTCAAGATTCCCAGATTCACCAGCTGGACCAGAGAGGAGATTGACAACTGACCTTTGGACATGCTAGAATAATATTGGGAATTCCTTAATAATTGAAAACAAGGGCCAGTGGGGAGTGAGGGTGTAGTGCTTTTAATTTTTAGTGCTGACTTATATAATTGCTATAGTGAGCAAGTGCCAGGTAACTTGAGTGCAATGTGTTACAAGTAACTAAATGAAAAACGACAAACAGTAACTTTCTTTCAAGTGAAACAAGGAACAAGTACAGTAAGCAATGCAGATATCACTAGTGATCCACAGAAGCGCTGAGAAGCGTATTAGGTGGAATTAGCTTCCAGGAAATAACAAGCAAACAAACAACAAGCATATAAACAAAGCTAGATTCAGCAGGCCTGGATCTAGTCTATGCTAGAGCAAACAAGGTGTACCAATTTCAGTAAGATACAGTTCA
This sequence comes from Protopterus annectens, assembly GCF_019279795.1. Taxonomy (NCBI): domain Eukaryota; kingdom Metazoa; phylum Chordata; order Ceratodontiformes; family Protopteridae; genus Protopterus; species Protopterus annectens. The sequence continues at coordinate 1,187,026,485 of NC_056743.1, read as the reverse complement.
AATATTCAGGCACTATAAACCTTTAACCAGAAATTCCCAGCTCAGAAGGGCAGAGTCCAGCCTCTTCTCCCACAAGAGTGCAGACCACGAGCCTTCTTAATGTAAAATAACTGGCCTGAAGCCCAAGTGCCTAAACCAGAACTAATACCCTTGGACACTGGGCTCTCAATCAGCAGTTCCCAACTTAGAAGGATGAAAGCTACCTGTCCTGCCACCACAGTGCTTGCCACAAACCTTCCTAATGTAAAACAACTGGTCTGAAGCCCAAGTGCTTAATCCAAAAGACTTAGAATGATAGCTACACTTTAATCAAGTTACAACCAAGCAGTAATAAATACAATTGAATACTTTAGAGAATGTCTGGATTAGTGCTCAAGTTACACAAACAAAGCTAGATCCAGCAGGCCCGAATCCAGTCTATGCCACAGCAAACAAGGCGCACCAACCCGGTAAGAAGCAGTTCAGATATGCATGCACTATAATCCTTTAACCAGAAATTCCCAGCTCAGAAGGGCAGAGTCCAGCCTCTCCTCCCACAAGAGTGCAGACCACGAACCCTCTTAATGTAAAATAACTGGCCTGAAAGCCCAAGTGCTTAAACCAGAATTAATACACTTTTAGAATAACAGACACTGAGCCCTCAATCAGCAGTTCCCAACCTAGAAGGATGTAAGCTACCTGTTCTGCCACAACAGTGCAGACCACAAACCCTCTCAGTGCAAAACAACTGGTCCGAAGCCCAAGTGTTTAAACCAAAAGGCTTAGAATGAGTTACACCAAGCAGTAATAAATACAATTGAGTATTTTTAAGATGATGCAAAAGTAAAATGAAGTAGGTAGAAACACAAGTACAGTAAAAGCAGATACATTTTTTTTTTTTTTTTTTTTTATCTGAACAAGTGCTGAGATCAAAGAAACAGATTTGAGTGCTGAAACTAGAAAACTGGCTAGTTTTAAGAAAAAAAAAAACAAGCTAGAAGGCTTCCCTCAAACACCGAAGGGCTTGGGGGCTCAGAAGCCTACAAACAGTCTATACCACTTAACAGGAAAGGCAGGATATAAGCTTAATTTTTTTTTGTCTGTTTCCCAGATGCTCTCTTTGTACACAGTAGGAGTGCCTGAAATCAGAATATGATCTCACTGCACTCAGTTGAGTGAGCAAATGAGATGGGCCCAGAGGCAGGCTGAGGGGCAGGCAGTTTCAAGGCCACTAAGATTAACACCAAAACAAAAACAGGGAGGGTGGGTGGGAATAACTGAAGAGCAGAATAACTGCAACTTGAGTTCAATATTCCTTCAACACAGTTTAAATCAAATTAAATACTGTATTTTTTTAAAAAGTGCAGATAAAGGTACTTAAATTCTCTTATACGTCCAGTTGAATATAACCAAGTTCTTAGCTGGCCAAAGCTGAGGTTTTAAGCAATAAACATTTTACAATGCACCACTTAAAAGGCAAGGACAGGAAATCAAAGAATGTGGCTACCCCACACCTGTAATTACTAGCAAATAACACACTAGCTTCAGTTCAAGTTACTAAATAGCAGAATAACTGCAACTTGAGTTCAATATTCCTTCAACACAGTTTAAATCAAATTAAATACTGTATTTTTTTTTAAAAAGTGCAGATAAAGGTACTTAAATTCTCTTATACGTCCAGTTGAATATAACCAAGTTCTTAGCTGGCCAAAGCTGAGGTTTTAAGCAATAAAAATTTCACAATGCACCACTTAAAAAGGCAAGGACAGGAAATCAAAGAATGTGGCTACCCCCACACCTGTAATTACTAGCAAATAACACACTAGCTTCAGTTCAAGTTACTAAATAGCAGAATAACTGCAACTTGAGTTCAATATTCCTTCAACACAGTTTAAATCAAATTAAATACTGTATTTTTTTTTAAAAAAGTGCAGATAAAGGTACTTAAATTCTCTTATACGTCCAGTTGAATATAACCAAGTTCTTAGCTGGCCAAAGCTGAGGTTTTTAAGCAATAAAAATTTCACAATGCACCACTTAAAAAGGCAAGGACAGGAAATCAAAGAATGTGGCTACCCCCACACCTGTAATTACTAGCAAATACCACACTAGCTTCAGTTCAAGTTACTAAAGAGTAGAATAACTCAGTGCAAAACATGTACAGATAATGAAGCAGACACAGACAGTAAAAACAGTGAAAAAGATACAAGTTAATGCTTCAAAACAGTAAAATACCAATAAAAATGTTCAGATCAAACTCAAAATAAGCTCAATTTCTTCTTATTCTTAGCTTTGGATGGGTTGGATTCAAGAAGAGACACTCTGGACCTCTGGCAAAGGACACCAAACACGGAGCAGCTCTGGTTAATTGAGCCAAACCTGGCTAGTGTTAAAAGCTTTCTAGCCTTTCCATAGCTAAGGATGGTTTTGATTCAACGACCTCTGGATTATGGGTTCAGCATGCTTCCACTGTGCCACTCTGCTGCTTCTATATATCTGCCTATCTATGTTTCTATCTATATGGGAATCATTAATTTCATTAAATGTTCAGAATATCAACTCTCTATAATGCCAGTAGAAGCAATTGAATAGTCATATGATTACAGAATGCCAGCATTATTTTGTGGGTGGTTGCAGTACAGCAGGGAGTGGGAATTTGCCATTTTCTCACAGTTGTGCAATCTCAAATTTGGTATATATAAGTAGCAGGGGGTGTGCGGGTGCATTTTTTTGTTTTTTATCGATATTTTTATTCCCATGTGATCTGTTATTTGTGGTTAATTTTTTTTATGATAGTTTGAAGTGCACTCATTTATATATCTATCTATATCTATATCTATCCCTAGGATTCAGCGAGCTCTGCATGGCATGCAGGAATAGTGCAAGAGCTGCTACAGGCAATATGGCTGCCATGCGATCCAGGAATAAGCTCCTGGGATGTGCATGAGCGCTGCTGCACTATTCCTGCATGGACACAGCACCTGTATGCTAAATACCTCATTTGCTGGTAAAAAACATGCAAATGAGGTGAATTAGTGATCCAGGAAGCAGGCAGGCATCCGTGCAGGAATAGTATAGACTGCAGAAATGTATTCAGCCAGTTGCTGAATACATTTCTGCAAACTACAAAATGGAGGCATGACAGCTCATACAAACACATATATTAGAAGGGTTAGGCATGCCAAAGGGCAAATATATGGCCATAGGCATGAAAATAAATTGCAAAATTATAAAAATTAACTTTTTTTGGGGACCTATCAGGGCCTCTGGAATTACTGTTTAACTGTAGCCTCCAAACGGGTTTCATGCCTCATGAATGAACAAAGGCAACAGTCATCCATCTGCACAAAGTTGGGCCATCTACAGACCTTGGAAACTACAGACCCATAAGTCTCACTATTCCTATATGTAAAGCCATGGAAAGAATTATCATAGAGATTATCAATAGAGATATAGTAAACCTCCAAACACTGGACCCAACCCAGTTTGGTTTCATCAAGGGCAGATCATGCCTACTCAACCTGGTGGACTTCTTTGAGAAGGTCACCAAAGCAATTGATGAGGGAAAAATTATTCATACTGCCTACCTTGACCTAGCCAAGTCATTTGACACAATAACCCACTCAGGAATTGTTGACAAACTCAGGAGGTTAGGTACAAACCCATATGTCACCCGGTGGATAGCCAACTGACTCATAGACTGGACCCAAGAAGTTAGAATTGGGGAGTCCACCTTTACAAAGAGGCCAGTCACAACTGGAGTCCCTCAAGGATCAGTCCTTGGACCACTCCTTTTTGGCATTTACTTCTCAGAAGTCAAGGCCAATGTCAGTGGTCTCTGGCTGACTACATTTGCAGATGATTGCAAATTAGGAGCTGTCATTAAATCAAACACTGACACAAATGTTCTACAGGAGGGGCTGACATAGAAAAAGAGCTGGTGTCAGAGCCATGGACTAAAACTAAATGCCATAAAATGTATAATAGTATCCTTTGGGAAGTCATCCATCCCTGTAATGATCATATTGATAACACACCCCTTAGAGTTGACCCAGTATTCAGGGTCTTAGCGGCACATATAGATAGTAATCTAGCCTTTGACCATCATGTGTCTACAGTGGTAAGGAAATCATTCGATACTGTGCAACGTATAAATAAAGATATGGCATCTAAGTCCAAAGAAGTCATTATTCCACTCTATTCGTCATTCATCAGACCTATCATTGAGTAAATGCCCCCTTTGGTAAGTACCTAACCAGGCATATCCAACAAGTGGAATGTCCACAGAGGTTCCTCACTAAAAGAAGACAGGGCATAAGTAAAATGTCCAATTCAGACCGTCTAAAGGCTCTATCCCTGTATTCTGTCTCCTACAGGCTTTTGAGGGGAGATCTATGCCTGGCATGCAGGGCATTGTCAGACTCCACTCTGATGGACCTCATGCATATCAGCAAAACAAATAGCACCAGAATTACCCATTCTAAATACTTAAACCTTGCCTGTGATACAAATAGGTCCTGCTGGACAGATAGGTATGTATCCCAGAGACTACCATGTCTATGGAAAAGGCTCCTCATCCATGTGCAGCACAGTTTTTGCTTAATCCAATTCAAGTGCAACTTGGACAATTGGATGGGAAACTAGAAATGCATCCCTGGTTTGGCACCTATGTCTTTAATGGACACAGATAACCTGTAAATGGTTAATTTCCCAAATCCCTGCTTATACTTATCAAGGGTATCAAAACTTGTCAGAGATTTGGGACACATGGCTAAGCTTAAAAAGGCCCTTGTGGTCATTAGCCTAGTAAACACCTATGAACCTATGTGCTGAGATTGGCACTAATGCATATAGTTTCAAAACTGATTATTGCATGAATGAAAGGAACAGACCAGTGCATCTGAGTTTTCTTGTCCTTTCCAATCAGAGATATAATCATATATAAAAACTGAAAAAGTATCAGATTATTATCTAGGGTTATTCCAGAGCAAGCAACCAAAATTCCATATAATTAATTAAAAAAAAAAAAAAAATATATATATATATATATATATATATATATATATATATATATATATATATATATTTTTTTTTTATATATTGAGTGTTCTAATCCATGGCCTTCCAAATGATTGAAGTTGGATGGCACACATATAATTCATCATTAAGTTGCTTTAGCAGCTTTGCATGAAATTCATGAAATGGATGACAGTAGTTTTATTTCTTGCAGTCTCACTGGAGGCCACTATGTCATGAACATTAACTGCAGTTATACTGCAAGCTGGCTATGCAACATACACAATATAATACATCGCACCAGACTAGTAATAATGTGCAAAATTATTAGCTGTTGCACTTATTAATGCTATATCACCAGAAAAATGAACATTTGTAAAACATAAACAATATACAGAGCTTCATTATCATCTTATGGAAGTCATTCAGAGATAATTTGTAGAGAAACATAGTCTTGATTAGAGCTTCTGGAAAAATATTTACTGTTTTGGATCTCACAGATTCATAGAATAGTACAGTTTGTAGGACAGAATCAGTCTATGGACCATAACCACATTTCAGGACCCACTCTCGTAGGACACCTGCTATCATCAGAAGTGCAAAGCAAATCAGACCCTGGATTAATTTATGAGTGCCCATTCAGCTATCAAGGTTTGCCTTAAAGGAAGAGATAGTATCATTGTTTTATATATTATAGAATATTATTCCATAGATGGGAAAGCACTGAGTAATAAGCCTGACCCTCCAGTGTGTGCCTTATGCACCCAACCATCCTTGATTTGCTACACCTCTGCAAAACAAATGGCTATGCAAACACTGGAACTAAAGAAATTAATATCCATTACTAAATAACACACAAGGCATACACTGGAAGATACAAAATGTTATACATATATCACTGTGCATGAATCTGAAAGAAACAAGAGTTTAGGAATAGAGCATCAAATCTCTGTCGGTAGCTATAAGGGTATTTAGTCTGTCTATCTAGATAGGTACATACAAAAGGGGGATTATATTCTATAACTGGTCTAATCAAGGGATAGTGCAGAGGAATTATAACTTCATTCCTTTAGGAAGGTTTACACATTTCATGGTTAATAGGCTCATCAGATACGGCTGTTAGATGAACAGTTCTATAATACAAAAGGTTATGAAAGTGACTACAAAAGTGCACACTTCATTAGGGTGGAGTACTCATAATACAGCTTTGTAGACAACTGTTTAAATACATACATTTTGTCAGGTGGTGAGCAGAAATAAAGCTTTCAACACAGTCAATCATACCATCTAACTCAACTCTGTACTAGTTGCTAACATAAGCCCACAAGAATTAGGTTGGTTCAATGACTTCCTCTTTTCCAGATACTTTAACATGCAGATTAGAGCAACATCCTCACCAGCAGCACATATTACCAAGGAAGTCCCCCAAGCTTAAATGTTGTTACTCATTCTTTCCTCCCTATTTATTAAGTCCAAAGTGCCATGTATGGAAAATGTGCATCTTCAAACCTGTCAGTACAGTGTAACTGATGTCTTAGAAATATGCCACCAGAAGAAATGTATAGTACATAATGCTGTAGCAATGAATAATGACCAAACACTATGGGTGCCATGAGTAAACACAACATCACACATAACATAGCACACCACCCAAAAGCACAAGCATGCACTGGTCAGTACATGTGTGACAGCACATAATGTGAGCAGATGTTGATTCAGTGCTAAGGGCATGGCATAGGTCATAAGTGTCCAGGGAGGCAGTCATCACCCCCCACCCCCCACATACTTATTGCCTATTATACTGTACACAGTTGACATGGTTATCTACAAAGAAGACCTATTCCTCCTTTACACAGGTGACATGGTTATCTACAAAGGAAGTCCATCCTTCTCACATGTTAACACTCAGTTAAAGCAAGATCTGTCCAAACTTAGTAACTGGCTAAACCTACACAAAATCACTCTCAATGTAAAGAAGACAAAAGCAATGCTTTGTGGCACCATACAAAAACCCATTAAAATCACAACAAACTGGGCAATTTCTCCAGTAAAAGATGAGCTATTAGGAGCAGTTTGATGTTATAGATATCTTGCGATATGGTTAGACGTTATATTTACTTTCATGACTACATTCAAATTACCAAGCCAAAAGTTAACCAATTTCTCTTGTGTGCTAGGAAAATGTTCTACTTTCTATCTCCCACAACCAGAGTGGCCACTAGATAGGGAGTTCTTCTACAGTTAAAACATGACCTCATGACCTCCCCATCATTGCTTCATCCTCCAGCAAAAACCTCAACACAATTCAAACAACATCAAATAACATTTGAAGATTCATAAATATTTCACCTAATTGAGAACATCACTGTATCACCCTACAAAATCCCAATGGCTACCAGTACCTCAGAAAAAAACATTCCTACTAGGGGCCTTGATCTTTAACCTAATCAACAGGAACATTTGTAAGCATATGTTATAAAAGGCCCCCTTTGACCCTATAGTCTCAAGTCAATTTCATCATCTGACCCAATTCTGCAGGTGCTACAAACATATTTAAATTTCACCAAATATGCTTCTCAGTACTTGTTCCTAAAGCTTAGGATGCCATCCCAAAACAAATTACTTCCAATCTCTCCATTAAAACATTCCACCATGACATAAAAAAGCACTTATTGAAACAAGTACGCTGTAAATTATTCCTAAATGAAGGAATCACATAAACTTCCTGTCCCTGTTTCCCTGCTCTTATACTCAGATCCAACCTTCCATCCACATCACACATTCCTTCCCTCCTTCATACCTTTCTATTTTTCCTTCAGCCCCTTATACCTTCTCCTCTGTTTTCTTAATAACTTCAAATTCTCCTGCTTTCTGGCTTCTTCAAATTCCTTAGCTAGTTATGTGCATGCACTGAAAAGATATATGTACAGGGAATGGAACTTCTGTAACTCATTTTATTTAAGCATTTGCTTTCTGATGTATTAATCACTTGAATAATACATTCACTTCAGCCTAACATTCTGTATAGTAAATTGTAACTACATTACTCAAATGATTTGCTTTCTTGTGCATTTGCTGCCTCTTTGTTTCATTGCAGTGGATTTTATATATACTATAGCTTTGTAATGCTGACTTCATTTGATTTATATTTGATTTCCATGGGTTGAACCTGAGAGTAGTCCAATAAGACTGGCTGTCAACCCTGATTAACAAATAAAAATAAATTAAAGAAAAAAGCAAACAAACAAGCAAAAATAAAGCACCATTAACATGTGTAGCTGTATAGCATGGACAACATTAGGAAGCTGCAAGCTCAATTACAAATATTAAATAACAAAATTAGAACTGTTTATTCTGTTAAATAAATGTCTATCTATCTATCTATCTATCTATCTATCTATCTATCTATCTATCTATCTATCTATCTATCTGTCTATCTTATCTATCTGTAAGGCACTTCATTAAAAAGCATTGGAACCCATTCCAACAAAAGAATATTAGTAAATGGTTTCTAACATCAGTAATTTTGAACTCATTAAATGTACATTTCAATAAATGCAGTTAATATCATGTTTCAACTACTTCTAAACTTTTCCAAAGCATTCTGGACAAAACCATTAATAATGATAAGACCGAGGCCCAAAATCAGGAGCATTTTTTAAATATTTCTCCATTTCATTTAAAAAGTTACTAGAACAACAGTTTTTTCTTCAACATGTATTTTCAGAACAATAAGAAGTCTAAAACTGAAATTATTGGCATAACTGACTGCAATCCTTAGTAATTTACCAACAAATTAAAACAATACAAGGGACAAGCCAAAGAGATAAGGACAATCAGAGATGTTCTGCAATATGTGGTACAGTTAAAAGGTATGTGATCAACTTATGCTGTCTGTACATCTTGTTGATTTCTTCAGTAATTTCCAAATCTAGAAAATTTTACAGAACTGCCGTTTCTGGATATATTCTTCTCATTTGGAACTGATTCTTGTAGCTGTGTGACTTTATATGAATACAGAGTTAGAGAAGCCCACCTGTACAACTTTTGATTATCACACATCTTATATTTTATAAAGCACTATGATACCAGGGAACCTTTTTGGCTAGGCTTACATAGGCTTCAGGGCCGATAGCCTAATACCTACCTATGAACCTATGAACCTATAACAGTGGTTGTGGCAATTCTGATTGTTCTTATTTGAAGTTTGATGCATTGCTTTGTACACATGTCTGCAGGTTTCCAAATAGGATCTGTTTTTGGTTGCCAGACCAACTGCTTCAGCTCTGGAGCTGTTAACCTTCAAATTTAGTTTACATTCTTACTCTGTCTTCAGTTTCTGTCATATTATTATTTCTGTATTTGTTGTTTTCTATCCCCATTTTCTTTACTTTTTATTGAATTTCAGATATTAACAGTGTTGTGGAAGCTGGTAATTTGCTTACCACCCTTGGGGTATTGCTATAATGCAAAGCTATAACATGACAATTCACACAACTTTTGCTATTGATCTTCCCCACGATGTTCTTCATTGTTCGGATAGTTGCCTCCATTTGTTTATTTGACTTGGAATAGTATGGGTAGGTTGTTATATGTGTAAGTCTCACCCATACACACATATCCTACATTTCTGACTTTTAATTGCTGACATACAGCATCAGGCATCATTTGTCTCAATAACATAGAGTTTAATGCATTAAAAACATTTACACTTTTTCTGGTTTTCATTTTGATCATTAAATTAATAATCAAGATAAAAACCTTCCTTAAAATGAAACAGATAACAAATCTGTCCTCACTGAACTCTGTGGCCATCCCAGTAGTGGGTACGCTCTTATTTTTTCCTCTCATTTACTATTGTGGTATGAATTATGTATATGACATAACTCTACACTACCTGCTCTATCTGAGTCAGTATTCTTGGCCAGTACATTTATTGATATTTCTTGGCTCTTTAATATATCCAGACATGATTCCTGTTTCCTTTCATACATGTATCTTCTCACATACTTGGGATATTCTTTTATCATTTTTGAACATAGACTTTTCACAACTTATTTCTTCCCTGAAATAAAAGTAAGATTGATGACCTGTCCTTGCAAATGATTCTTACTCATACCAACCTCTCAGTGCAACATCTTTCATTGACTGTATTTCTAAATCAGTGTCACTACATCTTTGGAATTATTTCACTGGTACCTGTTAAATTTCCCGAAGAATCTCTACCTTATTAACATCTCTGCATGATTCCGTAGTACATATGTTGCAGTCAACACATCTCCTGTGTGTATTTTCTTGCCTGTTCCATATTTAATTTCATATCGCCAATGCAGTCTTGACATTAGGCTCTAAATATTTTTACAAGGGCTTATGTCTGTTTCTACCTCAACTTTTTTACCACAGTCATATTTACTTAATTGGTCACATGCACATATTAATGCTAACAGTCAGTTCATTTTCAATCTAAACAAATGCACTTCACCCATAGATAGATATTCTATTCTGTTGTAAAATAAAAAGTACTGTACTATTCTGACAGCATTTACTTGCAAAAACCTTTTGCGTATTCACATCACAGTATTTTAATGCAGGCACTTCTAGAACAAGCTTATCACACATTTTGAAATTGTTTTGATGTTCACAGCCCATTCTCAAGCTACCTTTGCTCTGGCAACTTTCTTAGAGGCATAGTAATCTCAGACATATTATGTACAAACTTCACAAAATGATGCATCACTCCTAGAAACATCTGTAAGGCCTGTTTGTCTTCTGGCATTGGTCTTTATATAATTGTTCTCAGTCTTTCTATATCAAGCCTTGTTATCTTTAACTTTAAAATATGACTTGTGTATTTCATACTTGGCACCTTCTATTACATTTGTTCTTAGCATGAAATTATACTGTATTAATTTATTCAGCAGTTGTATCAGCTTTTTTGTTATGCTTGTGCTGTTACTGACTCCATACAATTTATGTTAATGATATATTTCAAAGTTCTAGCTTCCTGTGTAGTATTTTTTTTGCTATATCTGTGATGTAAAGGTTTTATTTTTTCCAATGAATAGTGAATGTGTGCAATTTGAATTTTTTTTATAACCATATATGTCAGAATCACTGATCTGAATGTAGTACTGAAAAAAATATTTAGGTTTCTTGAGAAAGCTTCTTGAAATGCAAGCAAAGGACATTGCTCTCTTGTAATCACGTTCTTCACATATTATGGCTCACTCCTGACATATTATGAATCAATACAAAGATGAAACGTATTGATTTACATTAACAACACTAGTCATACAAAAACAATATTAGTCATCCTTTCTTTTGAATCTTTCCACTAAAACTGACTTCAACATTGCCTGCATATTTAATAGCCATTTCATCAAAGCAGCCACATCAGTTAATAAATGGACCTCTAGTTCAAGCCTACCAACCACTTCACATGCTACTAACAACTCTAGCTACTTCCATTTCCAGCATATACCCAGCTCCCTAATAAGATGATATCTCATGAAACAAAAAACAGCCAATCTAGCTACAGTCAACTTTGCTACACACTATCTTGCTGCTGATACCTTTAACAACCCGGTTTATATACTTAAAAACAGATCTATACAGGAATCCCTGCTCCCTACCGCATACACAAAGGAGACTCCTCGACTGAACTTTATAACTTTGGACCCATTGCCATACTCTGTCCTATGTCTAAAACCATTAAGAAATGCATCCACCCTCAACTACTAGCCTAGCTTTCAAACAACAACTAATGAAAAAAAAATGACAGCAATCCAAATCTACCTTTCTTCCAAAGCCATTTGGATTCCCCTTGAGGTTCAGTACTTGGCCTCCTGTTTGTCAACATGTTTATCAACAACCTTCCTCTTTCCTCCACTAACTCAACCTTTATACAATATATTTTTGATTTCACCATTTCTGAGCTTCAGAACATCACTCAACTCTTCTTCATCTCCACTGAAGTCATTCTAAAACAGACCACTCTTATACTAAACCCTAAAAAATAAGCTACGGCTGTTTACATCAAAGTCAAAATCTGACATAAAATAATCTTTACCCTTCTTTCTTCCCATGGTACCACCACTGAATGTTTTCAGCACAAAATCTCTAGGTATGTTTATTGATGATAGGAACTCAAGAAAACATACTCCAAAACTAGGGCTGCTATACAAGACAAAATCTTAAAAAGTACTCTAGTATATACAGAGCAAATGCCTACTTACTTGTCATCAAGTTGGATGAGAGAAAGAAAATTCACCCTGGGGATCACATCAGTCGCCCTGCTAGACAAGGGTCCAGGGAAGTAAATAGTGTGGGAAGAAATAGCCAGGGAATTGTTATGGCTAGGCTTGTATAGGCCCTAGGTCCGATAGCCTAGTATGAACCTATGAACCTATCATGTCATACACTGCACCCAGCTTCACAAATCTGAATTCAACCCAGCTTGCAAAACATGTGCAGTGTTACAGTAAAACAGTTAAGTTTACTGCCAATATAAACAACAGAACCCACCATCATAAAATAACTCATTTGGCTTGAATATCCAATATTGCCTACACTTATGTAGGGTTTCATGCCGAAACTGGTCTATTTTGGTTAGTTTAATACATTTTCATCTCACTGACTAATGTATGCTGCCTGTCTTTTGCTTTCATACTTGTATTTCTTGGGCCGTGCACCTTATATATATGTATATATATATATATATATATATATATATATATATATATATATATATATATATATATATATATATATATATATATATATATATATATATATATATATATATATATATATATATATATATATATGTATATACACACACACACACACACACACACACACACACACACACACACACACACACACACACTCCTGGCAGCTTCTCATCTCTTAACAAGTTTCTTCAATGACATATTCCCACTAGAAAATTTAATTTGTCTGATAAATTCCTGACCTACATCACTTCCTGTAATAACTCCTACAGTGGCTCTATGATGCACAAAATCATGAACTGCCTAACCATCTCCATGCAACAAATCATCAAACACAACCTCCTCAAGTCTTCACTAACATTGTAAATCAAAAATACCTAGATCTAATACTGTGCCTCTCCCCAGACAAACCTCCTCTATCTCTGACAGCCTCCAAGACATCTGAATTTCCTTCTCATAGAGTCACATAGGTCCTAACTTTTTAGATATAGTTGCATGATCTTACTCACCTCTAAGTTCCTGTCACTGTATTATACACCTTATTTAATGTCAGTTAACCTCAGCTCAGTGCTTACTTTTTTATAAACTTCAGCCCTAACATAAAATAAAATAAAAATATTGCATTTATTTCAAAAAAGTGATAAGCTCTACTGCAGTGGGATATGTTCTTCTGAATTATTTCAGAATGTGGAAAGCTTTATTGACATTTGCAGCAAGTATATGTCCCTTGCTGAATCATCTCCTATATTTGTTATTTAATATTACCTACTATTGTGCTGTTTTCACCATGTTCTCTAGTTTCTGAACAGTCATTATACAATGTTCTATTCTGTATATATATATATATATATATATATATATATATATATATATATATCAACATGTTCAAAATGACTGTACATTTCTATGTGTATTTATTGCAATGTATGCTGTATAATGATTTTCTCCCTGTGTATCTAGGGAAAGGACATTTCCAATCCAATCAGACATTCTAGGCAAACAAATGCAAATAAATAAAACAAATATATAATTGCTTCCTAATGATATAAGTTTTCCATTTACTTCAGCTACTAGTCACACCTACTCCTCAGAGCAAGTGATACTTTTCTTGTAGCATCTTTTAGTGGTATATCATCAGGGTTTATATTTTATAAGATATTCCCCTGAAAAACTCACTATGCCTGCAAATAACTCATCTCAGAATAATTGTACAGCTTTCAAAGTATATGCGTAATTGGGTTTATCATGACTTACGCAAATGGCATTGCTACAAACGTAGCATGTTGAAGTCACTGTTTCCAAGACTGAAAACATTGATCCAAGAGAAGTTGATCCTGTAAAAGCAAATGGCAGGCTGCAATCGATCATGTGTATCATGATGTACTGATATATGCAGTCCCATTGGGTACATCATGGCTACATTAGTATAACAATGGTAAATGCACAGCCAGAAGAGGGGAATGTTGAATATTCCGAATATGCATCTTCGTGTTTCCCATTTTCGACATTACACCCTTCCATATTTTTGAACTTCAACATTTATTTATGATGTTTAAATCATTTAACTGGACCCCATTCAACAATACCATGGTAAACCATATGTACACACACATGCACATACACACACACACACACACACACACACACACACACATATATATATATATATATATATATATATATATATATATATGTATATGCATATATATTTATACATGTGTGTGTGTGTGTAGCAGTGGTGTGAGGAAATAGTCCCATGTTGATTGGAGATAAAGGGGATACATCACATTTTTAGTGATTTTGTTTTCAGCTTCATATGTGAAGTTATTTAAAAATTTTGCTCTTATCTGATTGTACTTACCAGTGTCAAGCACAAGTACATTAATTAGGAGCCACAGCTTCATTAATAACACACTGTTGCCTGTATCCATCCACCAACCTTTTTTTCCTGTTTTTGCACATGAGGGCAGGGTGTCACCTCACCAGTTACCATTATGTAGATCCAAGGTTTACACCACCTGGTGGCTAGCCCTGCTGCTGTACTTCTTCCACACTCGCAGGCACACTGACATCCATGGTCACTTTAAGTTTACAATCCACCTAGTGCATGTCTTTGGAATGTGGGAGAAAACCAGGGCAAACCAATATGTGCACAAGGAGGACATGAAGACTCCACACAGAAGGCAACCCAGCCAAGACTTGAACCAGGGAACCTCTTTCGATGAGGCAACAATGCTACCAGCTTTGTCACCATGTTTCTGTATGTCCCCAACAATTTTAATACTTATCCTTGAAATACATACATTTTTTTCTTGCATGAGACATAATAAATAATACCAGTTGGTTGTTTTTGCAGCTTTTGAAGTTTAACCTATAGTATTCATGATAACTGCAGCCTCACCTTTAACAGATGGATTAATTACAATATACTTATTGTTTCTAAGCTCATCTATAAGCTTGAACTGCCTTACAGCTTAAACAGCCTAAAAAGGTGAATTCAAACCTTTGGAGGACTTTTCAAGCATTGCATTTTAAATATTTGTTTACCTGGGTATCTGGGTATAATTAAAGGGAAAAAGGAACATTAGATAGGAACAATAAATCAGTCTTCTCTCTTTGTACTTCATATCTATATTCAAAAAAATTCATATTAAACTGCCTGAACTACATTTAAATATATAAAGTAGAACAATACAATTTATATAAAGAGAAGATGAAATATTTAAGCCCAGAGATAAAGCTTTAAACATGTATGGCTTATATCTACTCCAGATATATTAAAGATATATTAACCACATCCGAGAGAGAAAGCAGTTGCTTTATATGCACTATCTCTCCTGACTGCTTTTTTCAGTGTTTTCTCTGTTCTTCTTCCTCATCTGCCTTTTCTTTTCCGTTTTGTTTCTTTTTTGAAATGTACAGTCTTGACTGTGATGAGACTTGGATTTGTTTATCCACTGCCTTCTTCATTAGTTGTTCTTCAAGTTCTTCAAGTTCATTCTTCAAGTTGTTCTTCAAACAATAATTTATATTTGCATTCTTAACAGCCATTTTTATATTCGACGAGCGAGAGTTCTGAAAAGAATCCTAGATGAAGAAACAGTCTACAGTGCATGCAAGCCAGGGTAGCACTATTATTTTGGCAGATTCTGAATTTGTCACAGCACATACATTTTAAAGACAGAATGTTGACTTGTTCAAATCATACAAAGATGGTCACTGTCCGAGTGTGTCCTGGCTGTTTTAAAATCTGCAGATTCTGAGGTGCTGTTGTCACAACAACATACTATTGCTGTAGTGTCAGCTTCATGGTGTAGAGGGAAGGAGCCTTAGCTACAACTTAAGTGAGTGGGGATTGATTAGCAGAGTCTGCACTAGAGAAGCCGATAAGTGGCGGGAGATGAATGAAGGGACCACTCACATGGGGCAGAGGTACAGATTTTTCTGCTGGGGACCACTGTAGCTGTTGTGCTGCTGTTTTTGGAGAGCACAGCTGAGTGAGCACCAGGTTAGATAGGACAGGGACACTTGAAAGTGACATGCTGCTGTGGAGGCAGAGTATGTCCTCATTGTGTCCCCACAGCATGCCCCTTGAAGGTGGGGTCCCAAGACAGGCATCTCATCACAGTGGTGGGAATATTCACCTCAAAGGCATGGGGCTGGGCAGTGAGCCTGTAGCCAGCTTGAGGGAAGGTATGAACAAAATTACACCCAATTGCTGTATTGCTATCTCTCCCCTGTTAACCCAACCTCCTCTCTAGAGAATGAAGGAGAATAAGTTGGCCTACAGGGTTACGTGGGAAGAAAGAGCTGATGGTCAACTGGAGGTGGAGTAAAAAGACAAAAAAATCAGTAAATAACAAAAAATGAAAAAATACTCCCTCGGTGTTCTCAAGTAACATAAAATAATGCTATGTTTTTAACTTCAAACAAATACTAGTATGCTTCTTTAATGCTATTTTGAATGGTCACCTCATGTAAGAAATCTCCTACAATCCTTTTCAGAGTACACCCATGGAAAATATCATCTTCTTCTGTCAAACTAGTTTTCATTTGTAATGCTGACCAGATAAGTCCTTAGAGATGCCAGCAAATATGGTTCAAGTTTACTATAATTATAAAAGCACTAGAAGGCCATGAGCCTGAAAATATTACCAAAATGAATTCAAAGCAAAGGACAGCAGTGATATCTGCCAAGCCAGCACAAATTCTACTTCCAAAACAGTGTAATGCAAAACACATCTATAATCAAAAGTAACAGAAGATCTGTGCCAGTTTTGTGTCTAGCTCAGGATGCCAACACAAGGAAATGGAACCCATGTCAGATCAGATTTTTAAATTTAAAAAAGTAAACTTTAATATATGCTATAAAGTCTGAACTGCTTAAGGTATGTGTGCCATTGATCCAGTGTGTATGTTAAAGTAATGGCATTGATATTCTTAGATTAATTATCAGTTATACCACATGTTCTACAGTACTATATCACCTCAAAATGCATTTGGAACCTTAGCACAAGATAATAGCCCTTTATTTCAGGATATCCCGTAAAGATGCAACACTACAGATATATTTTCTTGGTTGCTCTGTCCCACAGCAAAGCTAACAATTACAAAATATCATTTCAAACTCAGTGTTGATGCTTTTATTTGAAGCATTTCCTAAATGCTTTAACTGTGGTGGCTTCTACTTACCAAAAACAAGGCAAAAGTAAAAGAAAAGAAATAAAGAATCTGTTGTTATCTGTTTCAAAGGGTCCATGTAAGCACTCGTACCTGAGGGAAAGAAAGATCCCTGCAACTAAGGATATGGACAAGTGTCCACAGGCTGCTGACCAACTTGAAGCTGGTTCAAAAGCTGCTTCTTTGGCTATGATGATGTCCTGGTTGGTAACACTAAAATTTATACTGTCTTATATCATGGAGCAGACTATGGGCAAATCAAAAGAAATTAAAAATGTGCACATGGGTCAAGTTATCAACCTAAAACAAGGTTGTGACTGAAATACAGCACGTTATCCATGGTTAAAGCCAGGGTAGATCTTTTGTGAGCAGAAATAGTGGCCTTAAAAAACAACATGAGAAAAATATTACTGTTTCACTTGTTTATCAGAGACTAGAATAAGAGACTGCAAAGCATATGCAGAAAAATAAACCTTCTGCCCTAATGGATTGATGTTCTTAAGGAAATGTTTGTCATGGGTCAAATTAACACAGGCTCCCTAGAGACTACCAATCACTGGAAAGCTTGATAACTGCTTCTTCTGAGTCGGTTTGTGATTAGAGAAGATGCAGAAGCTCATCGATTCCTGAATTTCTGTGACTTGGCAGGTGAGTGGTAGGAATTGTTGCTAAGCTTGTCTTGTTCTTATGATAAACTGTTGGAGGCACTATGTCGATCACTGCCCATTACTACACATATAACATATGCTGAGGCTATAAAGAAAAAAATGCCAGAATCTCCTGTTACACACTCTAAAATATCCCAGCCTTCAACACACAAAGCAACACCTACTACTTCTTTCACATATACTACAACTCCACACAGCTCACGGGAGTCATTAGGTATACAGACTTAAGCCCATAAGGCCTACTAAGTCTGCTTCCAGACAAGGAAGCGTTTTCGTACTAGGTAACAATGCAGTTAGGCATATAGACTCCACACTCATCTGACGGCAGAAGAACAGGTTGACTGTAAACTGCTTGCCCAGCACCAGAATCTGAGCTGCTACAAGGGCCCTAAGGATCCTTAAGCCAGACTAATATAATTATGACCTAATGGTGCTTCATTTGGGAGTGAAAGAACTTAGGCACTCCAACCAGAGTGACATACAGAGAGACATGATGGAACAATTTTGCATGTGCTGGAAGTAGAAAAGACCCAGGCCTTGAGTAGTATCTTGCCTTCACCAGGAATGACACCTAAACACCTGGGCAAGATAATTGGATTAAACCATCTGCTGCATAACTGCTGTCATTCTAAGAGGATCCAGTATGTGTCAGTCTGGGATGGTTTTCACGTCTCATGCCGGTGTTACACTACTGGTTAAAGCCTTTGCTGTCCCCATAGTGCTTATTTTAGACAAAGTCTCCATGCTGGACATTCCTACATAACAGAATCAAACTCAGATTTGCATCATAGTGGCACAACTCAATTCTAAGATGCCAGAACATGAGGGTCTCCTGCAACTCAAGCACTTTCATATTTATGTAGTTAATGAGACATGGTTTCATTGCAATGACTGTACTCCCTCTGTACCAGAGTTTAGCAGCAAACATGCCCTCAGACTCTGGGGTAACTGTGGGGGAGTATCTGTATTTGTTATAAACACCATTCCCTCACATTATCCATCATACTAACTTGGAGTTTTTGGAGATCCAAATCACAATTAATAAATCCAACTGTTACTTCACTGCTAGCTACAGATCACAATCAATGTCCCACAAAGTTCATGGAAATTATTTAATACCATTGAGGCATTTGAAAGCAAACTAAATACCTTCTTGCCAAGGGGCTTCAATTATCTATGTATTGAGTAGCATAATTAAATCTCTAAAAATTTGTGCTCAGTATTTCCTACACTTTGTTAACACCAATATGCAGGAGCAAATTGAAAAACTACCCACTAGAGGCCATAAAATACTTGATCTGGACCTTACCAAACTAGCCCACACCTCTACCCCACCTTGCATCTCCACATCACTAGTTAAATTGGTCGTCTTCTCTGTCAGGCCTACTTGTACTTCCCTATCAACAAATTAAACCATCTTTAGGAACTTGTCCAGGGCAAACCTGCTTCATCTTGTAGAAGACCTATGCAAAATTCCCAACAATCACTCATAAATAGAACCCAATATGAGGGCTGCCATATGCAACTCTGATATTTACCAGTACCTAAACAAGTGCAAATAAAAGCAACTACCCATATGCCCTAAACATTAAGGCAAATTCAGGAATAAACCTCTCTGGTGAAATTACACTACAAGTAAATTGTATAACAAGAGAAGGAAAACATTAAAAGGTTGCAAGAAATTCACATCCCCCTACTACCTCAAGACCACACTGAAACATGCCAGCCAGGAGCTTCAAAGCAGTATTAGAAAATCTAAAGCACAATACAAACTTAAGGTTGCCATAGATACCAAAGGAAAGTACAAATCTTTTGCAGCTATGACAAGAAATTAAGGAATAATGTCCAACAATGCACTGATCACACCCATAATAATACATCATACTCTGATACTGTAGATATAGCTAATAAAAAATGAATGCTAACTTTACCCCACCTACCCACATTGTTGCCCCACTATCCCTGAAACTTTAATTTGCCCTGAAATCACCTTGGGACAAGTCTTAGAATTCATGTCAAAGACAAAAATAACACATCCACAAGAATAGACAACTCACTAGATTGTATTCTCTTCAGTGCCGAGGGTGCAGTGAGTCTCTACTTAAACTGATGAAAACAAAAATTCCCCTAATGCTGTGGTGAACTGTCTTAAAAAAATGAAAGACAGAAAACAATGACAGTAAGTTCACCAAAATCGGCTTCTTTTAATGCAATAAATCCACAAGCTGGTGTTAGTCCAAAGTCGATCTCTATTTAATAGACAAACAAACAAAATAAAAGCAAAGTCAAATAACAGTCCCTTAAAGTCCACACAATATGATAAGCGCTTTTGATAAAAATCTTCTTCAGATCGTAATGTCATTTGCAGATTTATTGCATTCAAAGAAGCCGATTTTGGTGAACGTACTGTCTTTGTTTTCTGTCTACTTAAACTGATCGACACCAACTTACCTACAGTGATTGTGCCTGGGGCCTGGAGAACAGCAACTGTGACTCCCCTTCACAAAGTTGACCCCTCCACAGACCCCAGTAATTATAGGTCTATCCTCCTCACCAGCCTATATATATATATAACCCTGCAATATGTCATAGCCGAACTTATTTATGAGGAGATAGGCAGCTTAACTGAAGGAGATTACACACCATTTGATTTTATGAAGGGTAAGTTCTGTCTCCTAAACCTGGTAAGTTTCTTTGAAAAGGTTACAGATTCTGTGAACGGCAGTCATTCTGGCTTAACTTGATCTTACCAATGCTTTTTTATAACACCTTTATTGAATTATCACATATTAGATTTATATAAAAGAAAATAAACCATATTAGCATGTTTACAATTGCAAACATATATAACAAATACTCTTCTGTACAATAAAATCAATCCAACGTTACATAAATTGGTCAATTTCTGCCTTTTCTTAAGCCACATCCCTTCTCCAAAATGTTTTTCTGCATGTATTGTTTCCACAATTTCCACATTTATATTTGTAATTTGCTTCTACCCTTCCCTGGCCAAGGCTTATGATACTATCCCCCATAATGGAATTAATGTAAAATTAGAGAAACAATGTAAATCACAATCAAAAGTACTAAGGTACTTGGGGAAGGGAGGTTTGACCCATAAATTCTGGTCAATGAAATATGACATTCTTACATTTCACTGAGGCATGTACAATCATATGTCTGTGTATAGAATTTTATTTTTCTCTTATGAATATTGCAGTTTATTTCATTGTGTTGTCTTGAGCTGTGCACAAGCCATTAGTGGATTTTTAGTATTATATTATTTTTTCCCCACTGCAGTGGGTTACTGGAGTTGGTATATGTAAGTTAGACATGTGGGGGGAATTAAACTCTGTATGTGGGGGTGCAAGGACACCTGCTCCCTAGAAAAACAAAATACTTTTTTCTGCTTCTCATGATAAACTTTCTGGAATCAAATATTCAGAAAAAAGCATAACTTGTACTTTTTTAACTCATTGAATGCAGGGAAATCTTAGAACATACACTAAAACTGATTAGATTCACTGCTCTTATTGAGACTTGCAAACATTCTGCTTCAGTGTGTTTCCTCTTTTTTTCCTTTGGATTACGGATTTAGTGAATCCATAGGTGAGTTAACGGTGTGCATCTATATGTTTTTCTCCTTGATTTCATAGTTTTCAATAAGAAGGTGCTAATTATGTTTGAGCATGTCTATAAGTTCACAGTGACTAAGACTTGCCCAAGTTTAGGTTTCAAGTCATGTATTATTTACATTTTGTTGACTGGATTGGTGATACAATTAAAGGTCATTCAAAGAAGGAACCCTGGAGAAAAAAACAAATATAAAGTGGGGAAATGCAATAAATGGAATGAACATATACATTATCAAAAAATTAAGAGATAAATACTATTAAAACATTAAAATAGAAATATTAAACATAATATCTGAATACATTTATAGAAATACATGCAGATTACAGAGATATACACAGACACATGGAATAACCTTTGATTGTAGAACAGTAGCACCTTTACTCCACAATTTACTTTGGTTAAAGTCTTTGAGACTGATCTTCTTTTGGCTTTTCCTGGTTAGGGGTTGCCACAGCAGATCACCTGTCTGCTCATGACTGGCAGTGGAGTTTTACCGTGTCGAGTTGCCAGCCCAGTGCCCAACCTTTCACAGAAGGCACACACACACACACTCATGCCTAGGGCCAATTTAGAGTGTCCAATTCACCTACAGCATGTCTTTGGGATGAAACCAGAGCACCTGGAGGAAACCAATGCGACCACAGGGAGAACATGCAGACTTCGCTCAGAAGACACCTCAGCTGAGGATCGAACCAGAGAACCTATTGCTGTAAGGCGGCAATGCCAACCATTACACCACTGTGGCCGCCCAAAGTCTTTGAGACTGATGCAGTGGAGAAATGTTTGTTGCTTCATGTTGTGAGCTACACTGAAGCTAGTTGTTTGAGACATTAACTTAAGATGAGATGACATTATGATTGAATGTTGATATACTCAGTATTCATTGGGCCTTATTGTAATGAGTGTCGTTAAATGTCATGTTGCAAGGAAGTCAACTGCCATGCCGTGTTATGATTATTATTAGAGAACATACATAAGAACTTATCTAAACATTGGAGATTAGACACATTTAATTGTAAAGGTATTTTTGGAACAGTTGCCTAAGATTGTGGCTGCAATAGTTACTTCATACTATGACTGCAGTCCTTCGTTGCTTTATCAGTGGAGAATAGGTTAATATCTGTGCTTAAACCATGTACTCAAAACAAATGGAAAAACAGAAAATTTGAGGCTAATTAGACATCAGGCTGAACTCTGAGCTCTCCAGAACCAGTTATGTAATGATGATCCTTGGCATGGCCAGTCAGTCATCAGACGTTTGTTACTAGTAGAAAAGATCGATTTCTACCAATAATGCACTCTTGATCTATCTTTTCTAAACATTCTCCAGCCTTACAGACATTCTTGTTTGCAAGACTGCACCATCAGACAGGCTGATTCTTAACCATTTGAATAACAATGAAGGTTTTCTGGAACATTCCTAGGAGATGCACTGGACATTTCCATGGACTAATAATGGATTATTCTGTGGTAAAAAACAAAGAAGACACACAGCCAAAACCAGAAATGTTAGAGTATTTTAGACATTTAGAATCATTCTAATTGACAGCTGGCATGGCAATCTCTTCAGTGTCCCAATCTGACTGGGGAAAGTTCAGAGAGTTGTGGGACCTCTCAGCAGAAACAAATCACCAGGCCAACATGTGTTGCCTTTTTAAATATTCTGCTTAATTAAGAGCAGTATTGCCCCTCAGTTTATTAAGCTACATGACTGCACCAATAAATCCTGGGATATTCTGTCTGGTTGGAAGATGGCCATTATTTTGGTAATTCTAAACCTGATAAGGCTTTTCAACATGCAACACCACACAGGCCAATTTTTTTCTGGCAACTCATCATTATAAACTATTCTTGCCAATACTAGTCACAAGGCTCGCACCTCAAATACTCTGCTTGATAGGTATACACCAGTCTAGAGTGATTAAGGGAAGATAAACATTTGACCATTTTTTGAAAAGTATTGTTTTTGATGGATGAGACTATTGCAAGGGAAATTCTACTGGTAATAATCAGTAGTGATATTGAGAAGGCTTTTGACCAGGAAGACTCTTTTGGTACTCTGATAGCATTTAGATTTCCATAGATGTTTTCAATTTCTGTCAGAATTTTATAAGGGGGCTTCCACTAGACTGGGATAAAGTGTCATCATATTTTAGTGCATAATGAGGTACTAAACAGGGTTGCCCACTGTCTCCTTTACTATTTGACATATGCCTTGTGCCTTTAACACTGAAATTAAAGTTACACTCTTTCAGAGTCTACCAATACAAGGGCATAGAATATTAAATTGCTATTTCTTTTCCAGATAACCATTTGATGTATCCAAGTGACCCTGAGTCAATATTCTGGGGATATACTGACCAAATTGAAATGATCAGGCATTTTCACAGATTATAAAATTAAGCAGATGAAAACAAATCGTTAACCATAAATTATGAGCTCACTTTAGCACTTTGAAACCTCATGCTTAATACAACAATCTTGGTTAAAATATTTGGGCGTCAGTCCAAATCCTTTAATGGAAAATTCAGTGTAACTAACATATAGATGAGGACAAGTTATACAAATATCTTTCTTAACAGAAGAATTTGTCATTAGATTTTGCCCCTTTGGAATTGAGGGTTTACACATTTTCTTCTTCCTCAGATACTATCGTCAGCTCAGGCTGTTCCTAGACCACAGACCACCCCTCTCAATTTATTTTGCAGACTGCGAAGTGTTCTCTTAAGCTCTATGTGGGTAGATAAAATGGCAACAGCTGCACAAGCCAAACTTATGTTTACAGTGAGCTTTGGGAATTGTGTACCCCAGATTTTGAGCTTTTCTATCAATCTTGTATATTCAAGGTATTTTACAATATGATATGAAACAGATGTGTTTATCCATGGAAAGCTCAACTTATTGGAGAAACTAGAAGAAAAAAGTCATTTTTTTTAATTGTATTAGGTTCCCCGAAAATAGAAAACACTAGAACCTAGTCTGTCTCTTTCTTGCTAAATATGGTTAGAACTTTAATCAGGACTATGTGAGCAATTGGATTGATAAGCTAATTCTTACTGGCTCCATAGACCTTGGTTGAAGATTCAACCCTGATCTCAAGAGATGGATAGAAGGGTTCCCGACTTTCATTTTTAAGACCATTTGTTAAATGATAGCATCCCCTTTTCTAGGAATTGTTTAGGGTTAGGTAACACCTTTCAAAAGGGCATGCCAGTGGCACATGCACCAAATAGTGGTGGTAAGACAGATGAAGGCGTTACATCCTTGGTGGGAGGCAGACCACCATGAGTCCCATTTTTCCCTAAAGCTCATGAAGAGAATCTGCTTAGCTAGCACTTAGTGAGTAATCCCTATAAGCAGTGAACATCATTATAATGGAACGGAAGTCTCAAAGAAAATATGACTTAGAATGTGGTTGCCTCTACAAAATGTAGCAAAGTTGATGAAATTTCAACATTTTCCATGGTAAATTATCTCATAGATATTTTCTGTCCCTAGTAGGCCAACAACATTATTTAGAGGTGCTGACATCCCTGGACTTGGATGCATATGGACAACCTGAATCTATCAGGAACACACTGGAAAATCTTGAGCTCCAAAATGGAGAAGGAGTGGGGCTGAATGAGATATTGAACCACAAGTGATTCAGGCAACTAGTCTGGGACTGTCCCAGAAAGGATAGATTTCAGGATATGAGCCTTATCAAGGTGGAGAAGGGTCAGAGATGGCCATGTAAAGGTGCAGTGATTATGGCACCGTATAATTCAGACTGTGGGAAGTTAAAACAAGAATGTCAAAGAAAGAGGTGTGAAATTTCAGGGGAGTGGATCATGTGAGCGGGTTCAGAGGGTCAAAGATGATTTAAGGGACTTCAGACAAATCATGGTAGGTGAACAAACTGAAAATGGGTCAGAGATGGATGCATGGGACTCTGGACAAGGGTTTGGGTAGGAGTCAAAAAGGAAAAGGGGAGAAGAACAATGTGTTTGCATAGGAATATGATACTAGTGATTAAGGGAAAAAGAGAAGAGAAGACAAGGAAGAAGGCACAGTGTAAGGAAGAAGGCAGAAGGGTAAGAAAAGTAGAGAGAACAACAAAGGCGTAAGTTACAATACAGTTGACAAAGGGATCTAGACAGGGAACACAGTTTTATAAGAATACTAGAAATGAGGAAGGTGGGGATAGATCTGCCCAGGCTTTGTTAGAATGTGAAGATGATTAAAGATGACAGAAAAACATAGGTAGTAAATGAATAGTTCACCTCAGTCTTCATGAATAAATGAAGAATAAGATGACATGAAATGAGGCTGCTAGGTCAGAACAGGGAGAACTGTGGAGAGATATCAGGATGGAAAATCTGAAAGTGAAAATGGAACTGGATATATTATGAGAAAATAGGACAGAGAAACCAGATGGGTTTTCTCCCAGGGCCTGCAGGAGTCTGGGTAGTATAGTGCTGGTTTCCTTGCTAGAGATGTGCAACAGAAATCTATCCAGAGCAGAAGTACCTGAGGAAAGAGCCGAGTACTTTTCTAGATGACAACACCCTTCAGAACAACACACAACAAAGATTTGTGACCAAAAGATACAGTTAGTCAAAGGTTTGCAATGGAGTTCCAGGTATTGTTTCAAATTCTTTCACTTTTTAAATGGACTGTGTATTTTTTGTTTTCTGTTTCATCAAAAGCAGCCCATGCTCGTTAAAACAAACTCAGCGAACCATGTAGTTAAAGCATTTTCTCCTTATCCCCACTGCAATGTGATCTAGGAATCAGTATATTTAGAGTCAAAGCAGTGTGTGGGGGGGGGGGGTGTCACAAGGGACTTTAATGCCCTGCAAAAACACTTTTTGTATTATACATTGATCATCATTTATTTATTTAATTGGAATGTGTTCCAACAAAATTTTCTTTCATTGAACTAATCTGAACTCCTGCAGTTAGGTTACAGGAGATCTTGGCACTGAAGTGTGAAAAAACCGTCTACCTGGACTCCAGTAAGGTCTTTAATTTGGTCACAAAATGGAGCTGCTAGTAAAACTAGGGCATGGTGGTAAAGCAGAGACTGAGGAAATGAAATGTAACATGACTGAAGGATGGGACACAGATGGTTGTGGTGGTAAGATGTATAGAAGCAGAAATAATGGAGGTGACTAATGCAGCACCCAAAGGGTTGGTCTTTAGTACAGTACTTTCCAGGGTGTTCACTTCAGACATATATGAAGCACCACTCTAAGCTGTGCCATTTTGTTTGGCACCTACTGATCTTACTTTGCCTTACAAATGCTTTTTTCCCCCAAATGTCTGATTCACCCCAACCCAATTTAAAGCAAATGGCTTGCACTGCAAATGTTTTATGGTCACTGAATGCATTCAAACTACTTGTGTATTTTCTTTTGTTTTTATTAAATATATAAAAATATAAATTTCTTTGTTTCTGTACTTTCTTTTCCAGGCATCATGTCAGTAGCTGTGATGATGTCATACGACAGAAGAGCTGGAACTCAGCTGACTGCAGCTGTAGAGAAAGAGCTAATGGAGTCAGGGAGAGGCCAAGAGTCAGAGTAAGAATTACAGCAGTAGAGAAAGACAGGGAGACAGAAGTTTTGAATAGAGTGTTAAACTTATTATTCTTGTATAAGTTACAGACTGAACACAAATGTATTGGCCTTTTAATTACTATCCTGTCTTAGCTGTATGCTGCTGCAAGCCATAGAGTAGGTATGTTTTAATTCTATTTTTAACAATAATCCAAGACTGTGCTGGGGTATGTCACGATTTACCCATTGTTGGTGTGATTTGATCATGAGGGTGAAGCCCGATTTGTTAAACAAAGCCAACCTTGGGTAAATCCTAATATACCCACAAACAGAAGTGAATTATTGCCATTATACAATTACATTATAAGTTGTTTACCTCTCTTAAATAATGTATTTGTATGAGGACACTTGTGTCTTCTGCCATGTTATCTTCTGTAGGCTGATGTACTACGCATGTTTATGATAATTATGTTCCCTCACTAGCACAGTACAGCAGAAATGAAGGAGAAATTATGATCTCCTTTACTGTCTATGCTTTTTTAATACTTAAAAAAAAACAACAGTTTTTATGGGGGAGGGTGCAAAAATATAAGGAAAATCAGGTAGGTATCTGCAGGGATTTTATTTTGAGATGGCGTACCGAGACCTCTGCTGCAAAAGCGCTGGATAGAGCGAGTCTACTTAAGTGCGGAATTTAAACTTCCATTCACCTAAAAAGGCAAAAATGTCCAGCTTTTGAGCATCAGGTCACATCATGACATGTGTGTCATAGGATTGTGGGCTGCGGTGGTTGACGGGACTGCGTAATTGTGACGTGGGCTGCTAATTAGCCCTGTTATTCTCACATTCTCTTCCCGGTCTTTAATTGCAAGGAGATATGGTGTGTGTGTGTGTCATCACATTTGTGTGTTTTTTGGGGCTGTTGAGAGGGCCACAGCCCAAAGCCAAGCAGATGCTTTAATTTTTCCTGGCATACTACTCTATGAAACTTAAGGGCCATGGTGTTGACCTTTTTTTTTATATGTTAGAAGCTGGCAGAGATTAACCAGATACTAGGGGAGGCAGTGTGTGTGTGTGTGGGGGGGGGGGGGGGACTGTTGCTTTTCTTTTTTTAATACACTGACTGGCAGCAGAGCAGGGTCAACAAACCATCAATGGAACCACTGTCCAGGTGATTCCTGTGGTCTGTCTGTGTGTTTTTTGGGGCTGTTGATAGGCAGGGCCAACCAGATACTTTATTTTTCGCCTGTTAGGATCAATCAACTCTATGTGTGAAACTTTTAAGGGCCATGCCGTTGCCTTTTTGTTAAATATGTTATTATGCATAACCTGCCAGGGTTTAAGCAGATATTACTGAGCCAAGGTGTTTAGGGGGCTGTTGATTTTCTTTTCAAATGCTGACTGGCTCAACAGAACCAGATGATTCTTGTGGTATGTGTGTGTTTTGGGGCTGTTGATTGGCAGGGCCAAACAGGTACTTTCTTTATTTTTTTCCTGGCAGTGTCAATCAGATACTAGTACTATGTGTGTCAGAGGGCCATTGTGTTACACTTAAGGAAGAGTGAGTTTGTCACTGTCACTGAGCAGGGGTCATGTTAAAGGTGGTAGTGTCAATACTGATGAGTAAGGGGAAGACAGAACCTGAAAGTGCCATTCATGCAGAGTAGGATGCTTTTCAGTGCATGTTGACAACACCGCATGCAACTTTCCAACTAGCATTAGCAGAGATGACATTCATGGCACCTCTGCTTTGTAGGCGTATGGTACTCTGTACCCTTCTTATCAGGTCAGAGCACCATTTTACAATGTAGAGTCCCTTGATCCATCCATGTGTAATGCACAGCTGTATGGACATAGCTTACCATGTTTGGGAGGAGATGAGGAGAGTCAGATGAGGCTGTCCAGGTTTTAGTCTGCAGGATGGTTCATAGAACAGAAATAACAATACATTTTAAGTGAATGAACTCTGAAGCATGTACAACTCTTTTTACTTCTGAGCTGGCCTCAGCATGATTTTTGTGAAAGCATTTATTCTCTAATGGTTGGTGCCATCATAGACATTATCAACCGTCATTGGCGTGTCCTAACCACAGATTCAATCATCAGAGAAATTGTAGGGGACACTGCGATATTTAGATTCAAGAGTAAATCTAATCTTAAACAGTTGTTATGTCAACAACATCATAGACCAGGTTCATGTGCTTGTGTGGTAACTACATCTTGTGGCCACTGTAATTTTTATGAATATGTTATGACTACTGACAGGTTCACACATCCAGACACTGGACAGATGCATAGGTTCAGGGTGTCAGCTAACTGCAATAGTTCGCATGTAGTATACTTGGCAGTGTGCCAAGGTTGCCCCTCGTTCTATGTCGGTAAGACAGACGGATTGTTCTGGCATAGGATGAGGGAGCATCTATATGGCATTAGGGTTAAGTACATGCAAAATGCATTAGCTAAACATGTTCTAGCGTTTGGGCAAGAACATCACTTTAAATTTATAGTCATAGACTATGTGCAGCCCATAATTAGGGAGGGTAACATCAGAAACAATACGGAGAGGAAAGAAACCAACTGGATAGTAAGGCTGAGAGCTGATAAAGGCTATTGCCTTAATGAGAGAGCCTCTATCAAACCTATTTGAGATCTAGGAGTTTGGTTGTTTCACATTAGCCTTATAAATACACTGAGGGGTGTCTAGCCTTTTTTTACCTTTGTCATATATATATATATATATATATATATATATATATATATATATATATTTGTGATATTATATGTGATCAGGGTAACACAATAATGTTTTAATGCAGAAGTGAGGTTGGAAATGAACGCAGCTTTGGTTTTTAGATTGGATGAGATATATTGAGTTTGTGCTCATGTCTCCCTTTTGAGTCCATGACATTTATGGATAGTGAAATATATACATTTATGTTCTGTCTAGAAATTGTTTTGTAGGATGTATATATCCTTTGATTGCTCTGAAATTTTACATTTATTTTTTATATATAGGTAGAATGGCCAATATTTGAGCTGATCCACTCTGAATGTTTTAGGTAGAATAGCTTTAACTTTGAACGTATGCCCAATGACAACATTTGTAGTGTTTCATTTAAGTCTTTGATTATTTACTGTTAATGTCTGTTATAATGACAGTTTTTTAGTTTTAATGTTCAGGGATAAAGTATGCATATTTGTTGTTTTATACTGTGTTATCTGGCTGCAGGTAGATAATTAAGTTGTTCCCTTTAAATGGTTAAGTCAAGGGCTCACCCTTGACTGTTGCAGTATTTAAAGATTGCAACTGTTGCATTCGAATTTTCAAGGTCTGAGGAAGCAATACGTGAAAGCGCTAACCTGTTGGATTTATGTGAATAAAATATCTTTGCTTTTATATACTCTTCTTGTTATAGTTTGCATGTTTATAACCTGGCAGGGGTAACCAGATACTAGGGGGGCAATGTGTTTTGGGGACTGTTGATTTTCTTTTTTTAATACACTGGCAGGGTCAACCAGATCCCTGTGGTCTGTGTGTTTTGGGGTGCTGTTGATGACTGTCCTCAGTTATGGTCTGGAATGTTAAATGTTTTGTGGTATGTATCACTAATGGAAATTACATTATACATATAGATATCTACCCATATTGTATTGTATTTTAATTATTTCAGTTTGTTAACTGGGGTAGAACACTGGCCCCTTTGGGCCATTTTATAGATTTAGCCCAGGAAATTAAAATAAAGTACAGACTACAAAATTGGTATTACAGCATGACAGGAAAGTAACCGAGTCCATAAACGTATAATATAAATTCATTCTGAAATGGTAAAGAGAGGGAAGGAGATGAGATTTTGACATTAGTAATTTAGTAGAGAGATACAGGTATTAATAGGGAGAATAAAAATATGTGAGAAATTAGTTGTGCCTATCCGCTAACAGTATATCAGTTTGGACATGGTAGAAGGGTGGTAGGACAGAATATTGAATATAAAGTGTTTTACATGCTTCCTTCCATTAAGATTTTTTTGTCAGAAGCTCAGAAGACTGTGTCACATTTTTTAAATCTGTGAAATGCAATTCTTTCTTTGGGGGAGGGGGGTGTTGGCTGTAGCCTGTAGATAATTTAATACAGCAGCATACAACTGTAACATTATTTAGCGTATTTCTTCAATTTATCCCCAGTTTCTTTAGATTCTTCAGCAAAAAAGTGCTATTATGAATGTTCAGAGATCCAACTTTTAAACCAGATGTTTGGAATATTATAAATCATCAAAATAAATATAATTTATGTAAACAGCTATATAATGGTTTTGTGAATTGTGAATAGAGTGCCTAATGTTTACAGCTCCTATACTGTGAAGGTCAGTACTTCTCATTCTGCACGTACAGCAGTGTTACTGATTAGGCTGCATTTTATATGATGACAGTGTGGGTCAGGACTCGTACCTCTCAACCAGTACAATTTTGGTAGAGCACTGATTACATTTAATAGCTTCTTCATTGTCAAAAGAGTTTATTGTCCTCCTGTCTGAAGTCAGGAATATACTTCAGTGAGTCACTGTGCATTCTACACTAACGTCTAAGCACATTGCTAAATACTAGACTATTTATCCTTTAGTGATGGCCAAAATTACTAATTACTTTTCTGGGACAGGACGCTTTATAAATAAACAACCACAACTGAGCGAGGATGATCCAAATCTCACAGTTTGTAGTGATGCTATGAGGATGGTGTCTACGCCAAATGTTACTTGTGCTTCAAGCAGTAATCTTGCAGTTGAGCCAGAAGGTCCTATGGAGGTGGAATCCTTACTAAGTATTGCTTCTGCTTCATGTAGAAATGCCATTCATGAGGCTGATGGTGACACAGACTGGCCTGACTGCTGGATTTTGGACCAGAAAAATGACTACTGTAGTAAGTACAGCTGGCTGTCGATTTGCTATTAGAAATTTGGATGTAAAACGTGCCGTAATGTGGGGGATCTTGGCATAGAGACTAAGAAGGGTCTAAAAATTGCAAAGGAATGGACCAATGATTTGATAACTTCCTTTGGTGAAAGTCGACAGCAGCAGTTAACATCCGTGTGAAAAAAAAATATTCGAAGACAAGGAATCTGTGAGTCACAAAGCTGCCACAGTTTCTTGAAGCAGACAAACAGATTCTGGATCAGATGGTTTTGAAGGCCCAGGCAAAAGAAAAAACTGTCACGATGAACATTTTTCATTATGCCTATAAAGTGGTGAGAGAAAACCAAAGCTTTCATAACTTTGAGTCTGAAATTGATTTACAACTAAATGGAGTTGATAGGGGACGCATTCTTCATTTTAGCAATACATGCATCAACATCGTTAATCACATAAGTGATGAAATGAGAAAAATTCTTAAAAAACAGATTGTCACATCCAGTAGCAAAATATCATTATTGATGAGTCAACGATGTTGTGCAACAAATCAGTGCTCATTGTTTATGTTCGTACCTGTCTTGCTGACAGTGGAATGAACTCAGCAGTAAATTTATTTTTGGACTTAATGAACTGCAAAACACAACATCAGGAGGGATTGTTAACTCTTTGCTTGAGTGCCTTAAATCTCATGGTTTAACAAAGGATTACTTGAAATGTAACTTTGTTTGTGTTGCATGTGATGGTATAGCCTTTATGCTAGGATGTAAAAGTGGTGCTAAGAAGCTAATGACAGACAAGTTTCCATCAATTATCTTTTGGCACTGTATGAATCACAAATTGGAACTCTCTGTCAGGGATGTAATCAAACAAGTTTCGGGCATTAACAGATTTAAGGCATTCCTTGATAAGCTGTATGTGCTATACCATTCCTCACTAAAAAATAACAGAGAATTACAGATGTGTGCAAAAGAACTGGACACTCAGATGCTAACAAATTTGTCAAATTTTAAGCACACAATGGGTGGCATCAAGTTACTGTACCGTGTCTGCATTTTGGGAAAAGTACGAAGTTCTGGTAAAAATTTTGAGGAAGCCAATGTCCATCATGTGATCGAATGGAGCAGTGTATGTATGAGGGTTTGCAAAGAAAAATCACGTCAAAAGAGTTTGTGCTAGATTTTGGCTTAATGTGTGACACCCTTCAAGAACTGTCAGAATTAAGCTTGGAATTGCAAGATCACAGCATCGATTTGTACAAAGCAAATGAAAAGATACAAATGCTCATTCAAGTTTTCAAAGAAAGGCAAACAAATCCAGGTCACTATTATGAGATGGCTGCAATGGCTGTGCAAAATCTCCAGTTCAGCAGCAGGTTGCTTCAGAGCAAGGATTGCAAAAATGATTCTCCAATTGATCCAACTGTGTTTTACACAAAACTTCATGAATCAATGTCTAAAAGGCTACTTAACTGTGACAATGCCACATTTGCACAACAGGCACACATATTTGATGAAAAGCAATGGCTCAAGGATGTCTATAATTATTTAACCTTTGATGAAAAGGAAATTAGGGGCTTCTGTAGAAAACTACAGTTATCAGAAAGAGATGCAATTTATGGATTCCATCAGTATCTCATTGAAAAACAATCCAAAAAACTGCAGCCACTATTGCATGTTCTTAGTTGTATTCCAGTTTCATCAAATGAGTGCGAACGTGGCTTTTCGCAAATGAATCTAATTGTTACTCCAATGAGAGCCTCATTACTTAGAAGAACTGTTTCCGCACTTCTCTTCATATGATTGGTTGGTCCTCCACTCACATGCTTCAATCCTGCAAGATACATTAATTTGTGGTTATTACGAGGATGAAGATAGGCCATTGACACTCAAAGCAAAGAACGAATTAGGGAGATTTCATTTAATGAAAATATGCAAAAAGTTTGGAATTTTCTTTAAAACTCCATCAGCTTAAGAACTGATTGTTTTACGGGACTACATAACTTTTTTGTAGGATGTAGAGGTCATTATTAACTTGCAGTTGATATTCTTCAATTTTGGAAATTCTGTAAAGCACAATATTATAGCAATAACCCATGACTGTGTGGGTAATGTTGGATTTACCCATGGTTGGCGTAGTTTGGTCACGAGGGTGAACCCCACCAACCGTTGGTAAATCCAGCATTACTCACACCCAGCCATGGGTTATTGCTATTATACAATGGTGTTTGTTTTGTATTATCTTTGTGTTGTTGTTATTTAGGTTTTTGTTTGCTTTCCTTTGTATTCTTCCACTTTTTGTGAGATAAAATAGTCCACACTTTCAGTTTGTTTATTTGTTTATTTCTATTTTAATTTAAATGCAAGTTATTTTTTAATTTTTCAAGAAATTTTAGGAAATAATTATATAAGTAGATACAGTTGTAAAGCTTTTGGTATGTCTTCATAGTTTTAAAGCTTTTGGTATGTCTTCATGTTGTAGTTTCTTTTATATTTCTGTATTGGTTCTGACTTGATGGTTGTCTATGCTCATATGTTGGCTTGAGTTCTTCTTAGTGTAGTACCTGTAATGAGAAATTGTGTTTATAGTTAATTTTATGTTTATATATTGCATCCTATCTCTCTCTCTCTCTCTCTCTATATATATATATATATATATATATATATATATATACATGGTTTTAGTATAAATTTAGAATTTACTTACTTATTTTGTTGGGTTTCTATGTTGTAGATGTTTATTGTTCCATAGTTTATAATCGGTTGTTTGTCTTGTGTTTTTTCTGATTCATTTTCCAGGTATGGATGTTCTGTGTTATGGACTTTCATTTTTTTTTCTTGGTCCGTTGTCTGTTGTATTATTGATATTGTCTTCATGTATTGGATTTTTTGGTGTTTCTTGTGTTCCAGTTATTATTTTTCCCCATGTTTTAAATTCATCTACTGATGGTTGATAATAGGATCGTAGTGATGTTTCACTTTTATGTCCTGTCACACTCATTATTTGTCGTGCTTCCATCCCTGATTGTGACAGTAATGTTACTGCTGTTGCTCTTAAGGAGTGGTTTGTGTATCTCTTTGATAGGTTTGCTTGTTTGCAGATTTGTGATAACATGTTTGCAAGGTAATTTATTCCCATCGGTTGTGTTGTGTACCATGTTTCTATTTTATCAAGTACATGCTGTGGATGTTTTTTTGGGTGGAGGAACAGTTGTTTTGTATTAGGGGGCCTTTTTTGTAAGTATTTTTTGAAACTTTTTACAGGACATAAATGGTCTGTGCAATTTTCGAACATGAATCCTCTTACCAAATGTTTTGTAACATCATCATGTTCTTTGTGTTTTTTTTGTATGTTTGTTAAAATGTTTTGTTACATATTCTGTACCATCTGTATCTTTGTTTATTATAAAACTGTCTTTTGTGAGGTATTGTACTCCTTCATTCCCACATCGTGCAAAGTATAGCTGCATATCAAACCATACTTTTCTTACGAGTCCGTCTACTGTGTTTGGGAAAAGTACTTGGCTGTTTCTCAGTTGTGTTATTTCTTGTATTGTGAGTGGGTGGTGGTGTTCTGCTGTATCTTTTCCTTGTCTTCTGTAATTTTTAATTACTGACTTAAATACGTTATTTGCATTTGTTAGACGTATATCTGTTATGATGTTAATCTTTCTATTTAATGGTGGGTTGTTTATATATCTGTTAAGTCCTGCACGTAAGGATACAAATGCACTTATTACGTATTCTTCTCCTTTTGTGTTTCGTACTGTAGCATAGAATTCTCTAAGTATTGTGTTTAAGTTTTCTGGTGTAATAGTGTGGAAGTCTATGTTGTAGTTTTTTTTGTTTTTGCCAGTTTTTAAATATGTTTATAGCCCGCTGTGTTTGTTTGAAATATGTTTATAGCCCACTGTGTTTGTTTGAAATATGTTTATAGCCCGCTGTGTTTGTTTGAAATATGTTTATAGCCCGCTGTGTTTGTTTGAAATATGTTTATAGCCCACTGTGTTTGTTTGAAATATGTTTATAGCCGACTGGGTTTGTTTGAAATATGTTTATAGCCGACTGTGTTTGTTTGAAATATGTTTATAGCCGACTGTGTTTGTTTGAAATATGTTTATAGCCGACTGTGTTTGTTATCTTGTACTTTATTCTTCTTTTTCTAATTCTAGTGTTTCTATTTCTTTAAGAGTTTTTTCTGCATGTCTTTTGTTAGGTTTCTGAGTGGAATAGGCTTTTAATGTTTTTTTTACCTTTCTGAAGTGTATGGCTTGTCACACTGTTGTCTTCTCTATGGGACGTGTTATGCTGTAGTACTTCCTGTTCTTGTGGTTGGAGAACTTCCTTGCTTGTTGGTGGTTTCATCATGGTTTCTGGTATGTCCTTAAATATTTCTTCTATTAAACTGTCACTTATTAGTTCAAAGTTTACTTCCATTTTTTTGTTTTTTATTTTCTATCTATGGTGTCTCTCGTTTTGGTGTTTTTTCCTGTCTGAGTTTGTAGTGTTTCTGTTTAAGAGGGCTCATGCAGGTTTTTGAAGGGATGTTATCAAAAGAGCTAGGTGGTGCTGGGCAAAATATAGTTTAAGCAGTGTAGAACTTTATAATGTGTAGTTATGTTTTATTACTTATAGGTATGTTAGAAATCTGGTCCAGTTTTAATGCACATTAACTTTTTTAAAATATAATGTAGTTTTACTAATTGATCTCTAGATGATGATGTGGTATGCACTTTTAGAAGGAATATGCTGGTTGTGGAAGTTAGGTATGGTGTGTCTGTTCTGACTTTGTGAGGGGGTGTGCTGTGTTTACTTTTAGTATATAGATTTTTGGAGTTGTTACTTGTGTGTAGCTATTGCAGGGAATACAGCTGTGTGAATAGTTTTATTAGAATGCTTGCTTTTATTGTGTTATTTATTTATTTTTTAAACTGGTAGTTATGTAGTGTGTGTAGTGTATTTGTGACTGCATGACAGTTTACTTAATTACTGTTCGAGATGAGGGACTGAGGACTGTAATAGGGGAATTAGTGACTTTTGTGTAATTAGGTGTACTTGTGAGGTGTTTAGCTTTACTGCGTCGTGTTAAAAGGTTTGCCGTCACCGCAGCTTGATACCTTAGCGACCGGACTTCTTCTGTTCTTTCTTTTTGATTTACTATGTGCATGTTGGTTGGATTAGCCAATCAGCATGCACATTTATTGGCTTTTCGGACATTGCGTTGTATAATATGCAGTACTTATCTGCAACATGATGTCTTCAGTAATCGACAATGAAGTGAGAGCAAGCAGTACTGAGTGCATACTGCTTTACATTTTCCATGTGACTGGGGCTCTTCACATTTCAGATCATTCACTAATCATACTGTATGTTACATATCTCCACCTTTTCATCTGAGATTGCCATTATTTGTGCCATTAATTATATGTCTGTCTCAATGTGAATTATTGTGACTCTTTCCTGACAAATATGTGTGCTTTCTGCTCCTTATACTTATTCTACCCTCTGTTCTCCATTTCCCAGACAATTACAGAATGAATACAGAGAGCAGGGACTTCTGTCCAAGCAGAAGCAATCATTTTCCTGTGCTCTAAAGTCTTGCGGATGCCCATTCTTAGCATGGAAAATAGGACATGCAACTTAATTTCTTCGATCAAGAATTTTGGAGAAAACAAGTAATGAGGGGATAAAAGCTGAAAATCAGGGACAATTTCTTAAATATTACTCTAATTCACAAAAATAATTGCAACATTGAAGATTATGATCTGGTCTCCAATCATAACCTCTTGATAATATTATTCAGACATGGATGTCAAGGGGTTCACCTTGAGAGTAAAGCTTGAGAATTGAATCTTGGCATCCAATATTATCATAAAATTCACATGATGATGAAAGTATAGCATTAAATATTTGGGACTGGGCCACGGCCATGTAAAAGGGGGGATCCAGACCCTCATCCTTCAGTAGCAGTCTGTGAGTTGGCCACAAATATATCTATGTTGGCTTTGTTGAGACACTGCCCAGAAATAATATTACAGCTTTTCAGTAATCCAGGCATCCAACTATCAAAGTGAGATCCTTTTTTGGGTTCTGCGTAAGGACTAAACAATCATTCATAAGTACAGCCCTTACTATCCCACACATGGATTGCCCATAAATGGACCTAGTCTGCTGAAGGAACCTATTTAGGGGTTATACAGTCAAAAGAAAAAAAGAACAAGAAAATTGACAACCCTAGCAAGTGCCCTTGTACCAACCAAAGGGACTAGACAATAAATCATTACTTAAACATATACTTGAGGAGGGGAGCTTCATTGCAAGGTAATCACAGATTGGGAGACTATCTTCAAAGAACTATCTCTAACCAAGCTGAAAACCTTCTCAAAGTCAACTAAACCCACCAGAGCAGGCTCAACTATCCCTTGCAGTCTTGACATAAAGGAGCACTGTCCTTAAGAGATCCTCAGTTTTCCAAATTAGTACAAACCCAGCCTGTGTAGGAAAGATAAATTTTGACAGAAGAGAATTAATCTGCTGTGCTAGGATTTTAACATATACATAAAGTTCCACATTAATAAGAGAAACTAGGCAATAGTTTGCAACCAGTGACCACTAAGGAATCTTTCCTGGGTTTAGGGATAACCATTATTGTGGTAGATGTACAAGAGAAAGTTAATCATCCTGCAAGTCTGGAAAGATCTAAAAATATTCAACAACCCATGGAAAATTTGATACAAGGCTTTTATACAGTTACCCCATCCAGGTCACAGGCTTCACCACATGGCATACCATCTATCACCTTGCACACCTCCCCTTCAGAAATTGTAGAGAGAACTCTACTCCACCTTTCCAGTGACAGTTTAAGAGGGTTCACTTTGTCAAAGAGTTCACTCATCTTACTCTCCCAATCATCAAGCAAAGTTGCTCATAGAAGTGATGGGACTCTGCATTCATTCATATTTCTCCAGTGAGCATAACCTGTTTGCCAGTCATCTTGACCCCTGCTACGGGTATTTGCTGTCTGCAAGTCTTGACCTTGTGTCCAGAAACTTGCCAAGCCTTTCACCATCAGGCCATGCCCTCATTTCAGCTGTTTCTAAATACAGCTGTGGGATTTTTGCAACATAGTACATGTACAAATCTGTCAATTTCAAATTTTAACCTCTTATTTGATATATTGACTATTGGGATATTTCATTTGGAACGCCATGAATAAATGATATAACAGGAGCTCTTCAAATCAAAATAACTGTCTGGGACAGATGCACCCATCAGCACAAAGCTAATGCAGGACTTCAGGTAAAATATAAGGTTACTGCCCACTATCACGCTTAATAATTTGCTGTGAGAAGTGACTTCAATTGTTGCATTATTAACAGGGAAGATTTTATTTATTTTTTCATGAAAGAGGATTTGCAGAAAAAAGAAGTCTTTTTTGGGGGGGGTTGGGATAGGGTGGGGCAAGGGGTGGGACTGGGCACTGTTGGTGGGTTGACCCAAATGATGCAACATATGCGTACCACCACCTTTTTGCTTACAAAAAAGCCCTGGGTATCTGTTTGTTTAGTTTTGTAGAACTTACCTGATTTTTCTTATATTTTGCTCTGTCTCTCAGCATATACTAATAGAAAATCTGGCCACTGAATGATACTACAGGGGACGGGCTTTTATTTATTGCTATATGCTAGATTTACAAAGGGTACGCTGGTTGGGCTGTCTAATCAGTGTGCTCACTTTTGAATAATATTGAGCCTTTATTGTATAATTATCTATATAAAACTTAGCAATTGCAAACTAGCAGTATATCAATGTGAATGGAGGATAAGAAAAATGCCTAACCAACCAAGACCGCTTATTAAATGCATCATTGTATATAGCTGATTGTTGCTTAACAATGGGCAAAATAGTAAATAGTGAATCATTTATTTCTTTTCTATTTATTTATTTAGCATTTGTTTACTAAGAAAGTTTGACTGGGATTTCAACAAAGGCCCACAGAGAAAAGCTCAACATAGTGCAAACATATACATATTTAAAGCAGAAATTGTTAAAAGTAAAGTGTGGTTGATAAAACAGACAATATAATAATGCATTTTTAAAAATACAAGGCAATGTATAGCTGATGTCATTGAAGATTTGATTACAAAGTACAATGTACAATGACCTATACAACAACTCATATTCTGATAAAGGCATTATCAGTCAGATAATTACACAGGAACATGGAAGAATAAATGTAATTGGAGTAATATATCATATTTCTTGTGTGTGTGTGTGTGTGTGTGTGTGTGTGTGTGTGTGTGTGTGTGTGTGTGTGTGTATATATATATATATATATATATATATATATATATATATATATATATATATATACATATATATATATATATATATATATATATATATATATATCTATATATATATATATATGTATGTATGTATATATGCATATAAAGAGGTCTAATTCTTTATATAATTCATGTATGTGAATAAATAACATATAACAGATAAAACTACAAATCAGTTTATATTTAATGGTTTCTAGTGAGGATTACACTCATAAAACAAGTAGCTCCCATTCTGCGCTGGAATGAGACACACTTCTTAGAGAAATCAAAGCTAACGCTCTGCAAACAGCTCAGTGAATATACATATGAAAACACACAGACACACACCCGCACACAAACACACATACATACGCACACAAACACGTGTGTATAAATACGAATGTGTAAGCATACACACACAAGAACATGCACACATGCACATGCACATGCATGGTCTCAAACACACACACACACACACACACACACACACACACACACACACACACACTAACATAAATACACATATGTACATGCACACACACATACATAAACATACACATGCATGCAAACAAGCACACACACACACCCACAGACACACACACACACACACACACACACACACACACACACACACACATGGCATT
Source organism: Protopterus annectens (assembly GCF_019279795.1). Taxonomy (NCBI): domain Eukaryota; kingdom Metazoa; phylum Chordata; order Ceratodontiformes; family Protopteridae; genus Protopterus; species Protopterus annectens. Next base: position 1,186,985,364 of record NC_056743.1, on the reverse strand, counting down.
TTCCTTAAATTAACATGTGAGATCTTTCATCCAGGTTTTGACAGGGTGTACAATTCACAGCAGTTCAGTCTCTGAAATGACCAAGGCGGTGAGATCATTAGAACATTTAAAATCTGTGTACTTATTTATGTGCATGTCTATAATTTATAGGGACATATTTATTTAAAGGTTTGCTACCTCTAGCTGGCAGTAAAGTCCTACAAGTCTTTGATTGTAAAAGCCAATAAATGCCACATAATGTCAGAAATGGCAAAATGTGTTTATTTGTCAAGAGAGTACCAAGTGCCAGCATTTATTTACGTAAAAAGAGAAGTATGTGGTATGGAATACAGACAAGCTGCATTTACTATGTGAATACCTTTTCAACTGTCCCTGATTTTCAGGGACGTTCCTGATTTTGACTCGTATTTTAGCTCTGTCTCCCTTTATCCCTCCTAAAACTGGTTACTTTTACAGAAAAGGTAGTTAATTACCTTTAATAAACAATAACCACACCATAGAGTAAAAAGGACACAGAGACAATCCATTCAGTAAAAACTTCAAGAAAAACTCAGCCAAGCTGGAGTTTTTACTGTGCCACACCTTAAACCTCTTGTAATGGAGGCCCACATGATATAAGCAAATGGCTCCTTAAGGATTTCAACTGAACCGTCTTACCGCACTGTTTCTGATGTATTTTCAGACATCATTGTATCCACTTTTTTCACTTTAATACTACCAAAAGATAATCTGTTTCCATGTTCCTGTTCAGCAGCATGCACATTCTTCTGAAAATACTTTTTCTTTCTTAACATATTTTTTGTGGAATGATTTTTGCACTACGGTTTGTACAAAATTGATTGAATGCAGGACAAACCTGCCGTTCAGACTTATAGCCATACTTAGTACATGGGTTTTTAATTTCCAAACTATCATACTTCTCGGCACCTCATTGTTTTTCTGTTACAATAAATTTTTATTTTGTGTCTCGATTTTTTTCCTTTTTATTTGACTAACTTTTATCTTACACATTTCTTTTTCCTCAGTTAATTCCTTTAATGGTGCCCTTGTAGTTTGACTTACTCTGTATATGTTGTTGTTGTTGTGGTGTCTTTCGGCTTTTCCCGGTTAGGGGATGATTGGCAGTACATGCCGAGTTGCCGGCCCTGTACGCCCATTCATGCATGTCTCCACACAGAAGACGCTCTAGCTGAGAATCGAACAGGACAACGTCTTACTGTGAGACGACAACTCTACTGCAGCACCACCACTCTGTATATATCCATGTATTTTGTTAAGGTCTCCTCCTCCTAATAGCTGGTCCCATATGTCATCATTTGCTATGCCACACGGTATTCTGTGACTTATTAATGATTTGTGCAGCTCACCAAATGTAGACTAATTACTTAGCTCAGTAGCATTAGTATCTATCACCTTAATAGGACTTTGTGTCTTTTTAAAAAACACATATGAGATAAATGGAATTTTCTTTTCAGGTTCTCAACTATATGACCTCTCTAACTGATGAGATTTGTATTGAATAGAAAAAAAAATAAAATCAAGGCTTTTCTTCACCAACATGTAGGAACAAGGATCTCTGAACTATTTCAAACATCTAAGCTATTCTTATGCTTTTAGCTTCTGTGAGATCTTTCTTCTAACTGCTTCAAGAAATAATTGCTTCATGTAAGTGCTTTTTACCATACTGACAGATACACACATAGTGTGCTATAAGACGTATATGCATGATATACTAGCACCATTTTCAATTTATATTCCCTCTACATAATTTATGCACTTATCTTTATAATCATCCCCATGTTTTTCTTTTTCAGTTGGGTCTGTGTGCTGCATCAACTACATCATTCAATGCAGCTCTCCCAACTTCTTTGTTAGTAAGGCCCACATATAGCAGGCTTCTCTCATGCAGTCTATCTACTGGTTGAGCATTAATTCCTCTTGCTTAATTTCTGCGTCTTCCAAATATGCCTTAGTAAATCACTCTCTACTTTCCTAAATATGATCTTAAGATCACAATGTGTTCACTTTGATCTTCTCTTATCTTCTTTTGCAATACCCCTGTAAATGTGTGCCAGATGGCTGCAGCACTTCTAATTCTAGCTTTGACCTCCTCAGTCAGATTTCCTTTCTCCTTAACCATACCTACCAGAAAGGTAAAGAAGTTAACATGTTCCACTATCTTCCCCTTTTGTCTCGGTTTTCATCTTCTTCTGATGTCCCTCATTTTCTGCCATGCACCCAACATCTTGATCATATCTGCTGTGACTTCTTGCCTCTTTTACTGATTTCATTTTCCTTGGTCTAGTTCATACCTCTTCTAAGGTAAATTCTTTTTTCTCTTTCTTTGGAGACTATGCATGCTGCGTGCAGCTTCTAGGGTGTTTCTTTATTGAAAAGCTTTTTGACTTCCTCCTTCCATCTGTTCTTATGCCTGATGGATCAGTGAACTACTTGCTGGCCTCTGTTAATACATCTGCTGTACAGAATGACCTGTTCTTCATAAATTCCTGCCGCCCCAACCACATGGATTCAGGCAATTCTCATATCCAGTTCTGTCTTTCCCAATATGAGCACTCTAGTCAGGACCAACTCACTTTACCCATTTCACTGTGAAAGACCTGTAGCTACTGCCTGAATGCCTCCCATCACAGTCCTGCAGTACAACATAGACTGAGATCATGATGGCTGTTCCATCATACCTCTCAACTGTCCAGATTTTTGCAGAATATCCAGATTTTTGCCTCATGTTTTTGATGTGTTCCTCATAAAATTTGTGGTTTTCTAGATTTTTGTGGCAAATCACTGAGCATTGAATTCACTAAATAATGACATTTGACTTTCAAACATCATATACTTCAGAAATATATGGTAACACAGCAACTTTTATTTTAGTAACTCTCTAAGCTTATGAGAGCAATATTTAAAATTTGTCCCAATTTTTGAAGTTTTGTCCCTCATTATTTTTGGCTTTGTCCAGATGTTTTGTGCTAAGAGGTTGAGAGCTATGTCCTCCATATTTTACACTGGAGTTTGGCTGCAATGCATCTGTCGCTGATTTTGCTGACATTCCATGCTGTCTTCAGAGGGTTGCTCTCATCACAATTCGTACACCATTTCTAATCGGTTCTTCTCTTGGTTAGTACACTGTACGTGACAGTCCAGAGACCTTGCTGGACTGAACAGAACATCCAGTCTCCTCCATACCATTTTGCTGTCTCCTTCCAAAAAGCATTCTGTTACTGAACATATGCTCATTGTAACAACCCTTAGTTCTTGTTTGGCAGGTTGCTTGATTTTACATCTAATATTTACTAGGCAGTGTCATCCCAAATAACCCAGTATGAGCAACTGGACACCGATTAGCCAGTAGCTTAGTGACCCAGGTTCACTGGACTTTATGGCAGGCACATGCACTCTCACAATTTCAGCATTATCATGGTACAAACTGGTACCTCTACAGAGGCAGAAAAAGTGGAAACCAAGAAGGTTACTGCAATCTTCCACAGTGAAGCCACACTAGATGCTGGAATGAAACTTACAGAAAAATAAAATAACATTTGCAGAATTATACCATTTTTTTTGGTTAACAGATAGATAATCTGCCTGCTTGTTGTTATATGTTACTGGGGCAGGGAGGCAAACCTCAGGATCAGGAGAGCAGCTGTGTGGAGTAAGAAACTGGTTAACATCTAGACAAATGAGTTGATCACACATCAGACAAGCACAGGAAAAGGATGAGAAACAGGAGAGAAGCCTCAGGTAAGTTGAACATGTTATGATCTTCATGAGGTGCTACCATATGTATCCTCCATAAAGTGCTACAGTTACCTCTTCAAAGGATGACATAAAGTTCTAAAGGCTAGCTATGGTCAACAAACAGATACTGCTCCAAACGTAATAAAAGGAGTTACCCTTTGCCATTCTGAATAAAATCCAGTATGGTTCTGTCTCTGACTGTACACAGAACAATGGTCATGATGAAGAGTCAAACTGTTGACTCAATATGACCTTTTCCTTTCCAGACTGGTACTATTACAGCTTGTTGCCATATATCAGGGACACGAGCAGATCAGTGATAGGGACTTAGAGATTTTTGTAATCCTGTATAGGAAACCACCATGTATGTTGCAACCTTTATCTCAATCCCATTCTTCTCCAATAGCAAACATAAGATTCATTCGCCTCCATAGAAAACTGGCGAACAAAATCAGACCTAATGCTTACCCCCTCCCAAAAAGGCAAAGCTTATTCTCACTCCTAACTCATATACAAAATGCATCATTAACTTTCAAATCACCTCTGAAAATAACACAGATATTGAGATACCTTCCAGTACTAAATTACTAAGGGTTATAGTAGACAGCACTGTGACATTCAATCTCCACATCCAGCAAGTAATTAGAAAAACACATCAGAAGTTTGGTTTGCAATACAGATCCAAACAATATCTGACTTAAAGCAATCAAATAACATTAACATCCACCTACGTTCTGCCTATTGTTCTGTATGTCTGTCCTATTTTCACCAACTTCAAGTCCCCCCTGACGACTAAACTAGAGCAATGTTATAATAAAATATCCAAACTTGCTCCCAACAATCCATGTTCCACACGTCATTGTACTGGCTTGAGCTACCTCAGCTCCTCATGTACTCTCAGCTTCAGTTTGCACACAGATTAGTCTTTCATTCTGAACAATGTCCTTCCCTAAGATGTATTGTACAACTCCAATCCAACAACAGATCTCTCCACTCTAGTGACAAACATCTCCTGTCAATTCAAAAAGCTGGCAACAAAATAGGAAATGTTCTTTACTCCTATTGTATCTCGAAATCCTGGAACTTAGTCCCCCCATCAGACTCATATCTTCAAAGATAAACTAAAACTGTTCCTGCTTAATCACCACACTATGCTACTGATATCCACTGCCCAGACTAAATTATTTCTAAATTACTACTTCTATTTAAACATACGTCACTGACTTTCTTTGCTCTTATTTTTCTGTCTTCTACTCTTCTTATGACAAAATCCATATAATTAGAGCTGACATAATGTACTACAGTGATTATTTTGCTGCAAAATATACTTGTTTATTTCAAAATTATCTATTTATCATCACTTTGTATATAATGCTGCTAATGTTAACTGAGCACTCTGTACGCTGTATTAGTATTACTGTGAGTAGTTCTTTTGGAGGTTTGTAAATAATGCTGCTAAATGTTACATGAGTATTATGTACATTATATATGTTGTTCCTTGTGGATATTTTCTTCCTAGGCCTCTAGTTCATGGAATTTCAGCTTTTAATTGCATTTGTGACAGTGGTTCTCCGATCTGTAGTTGCATAAGGCATGCTTTCTCAAATAGTGTGCTGTAGAAGAGACAGTCTCATGCTGCTGCAAACTGTCAATTACTGCTATAAGTGTTTTAAGCTGCCTTCATATGTGTGTACATGCATTAGTCACACAGCACAAGCACAGCAGCAACAAGCCAGACATACTCTCATGTGTACCTCATTACAAGGCGTGTCCCTCATTTTGAGTCTTAAAAAGTCCATGCTCCTCATTGTTCCACTTTGAAAGGGTCTGTCACACATTCAGTGTTATAATGTACAAAAAGAACACAGCAACACCGTAATGGTAATCCACTAGACGGAAACCGACCATCTAAGTAATGTTTTATAGTTGAGCGAGTGAACACGACTCGAACAGGGTGAATGAAGAATTTATTGTTTTAAAAACTACACTTTTTAAAAACTCGTACATACAATCTGGTTAAGTGCTTTCATCTGCCTATGCAGACTTCTTCAGAACAAATCAGTCTTGTAACATTGCTTTATTTAAAAACTTTTTGGTGCCAAAGCACCCATTGATTCCACATTTAAAGTAATAGTGTGTCTATTTAAAAAATCTCTCCTTACTTAATAACATTGTTACTTAAAAATATGTAAAAATATGTTGTAATGTATTCATTAACGTTCACTGCATCAAATAAAAACATTGATTTGATGATATAAAGTAAATACATAAAAAATACAACTGATCTAGTAATGTTTACATGCCATTGCATATGTCTCATAGCAGCATAATAACAGCATAACATAGCAGCATTTTAATTTGAGATGTTTGTATATTAAAATAAGATGTTTGCATTTTAAAATAAAATAAATCAGATTTTATGTTATTTTAATATATACTTATAAGGTGTTACATAAATAAACTTGTTTGATATGCATATAAAATTAGTTAGATTAACACTTGAGTAAATTTTTTTTTAAAATAATTCACCATTATGTAAAGAACCATCCCTTTACAGCAATTGCAGAAAAGATTTTATGGTGACATAATCATTAATCCCTGGCTCCCTAGTGGCATCTGTCAAAATTTGCCATATACTCTCTCTTTTCCCTAATAGCACTTTGTGGTTGCCCCACGAGGTGAAATGTTCACTTGATCAATAATGGCAAACTTAAATGCGTGTGTTTCTCCAGATTTATTGATATGACGGAACAGCGCACTGTTCATGTCTTTAACTCTAATTCTGTATAAATGATTGTAAATTTGCTTCCTAAAATGCCTTTCAGTTTTTCCTATATAAAATGCGGAACATGACATGCATTTAGCCATATAGATGACATTCTTATTATTGCAATTACCCTCTCTAAATATAACATATGTCCTGTTCACATCATTCAACCTACATCCTTCTTTTTCTAATATCACACAACATTGTTTGCAAGACCCACACTTCTTTGTTATTTTACGTGCATTATGTACCTCTATACCCTTAGTCATCTGTTCCAACTGTCTCTTTATATTCATACCTGTTTTATTAACAAAACTTGGACTTTCTCCTATAATTTTTCTAACTTCTTCATCAACTGCTAGTATATTCCAATGACTTCTAATAATGTTTTTAATGTATTTAACATAAGGTGAATACATTAAAACACATACTCTATTGTTCATCATGTCGTCTGACAATTTCATATTATTTTTAATATTTGTCATTTCTTTACCCAAAAGGGTGGGTATTTTTTACCCCATTCTCTAATAACATATGCTGCAACATCATTCAATATGGAAGGTGGATATCCCCTGTTTGCAAACATGGACCTAATATAGCTTATTTCTTTTTCCATTATGACTGAGCTAGATGACATATGCGCTGCTCTTATACATTGTCCTTTGAATACATTTTTTAACAGATGTCTGGGGTGGTCACTGGTAAATTCCAGATAATCGGAAAAAGTATCCTTCCTATAAATTTCTGATTGGAAACCATCCTTAGTATGACTAATGAATGTATCCAAATATGCTATACCATCCCTATTCACTTTATGAGTGAATTTCAAAAAATCACTTGTGTTGTTAATATATTCAATAAACAAGATGATGGTCTCCATTGGCCCATTCCATAACATGAAAATATCATCCAAAAATCTAGAATAATAAGAGATGTATTTGCAGTACTCAATGCCAAATAAATGGTTCGTCTCCCATTCCAGCATAACCAGGTTTGTGAAAATGGGAGCACAAGATGGAACAGATGGCTAAGGGTATGGACATACATAATACACGTAAAAATACAAAGAAGTGTGGGTCTTGCAAACAATGTTGCGTGATATTAGAAAAAGAAGGATGTAGGTTGAATGATGTGAACAGGACATATGTTATATTTAGAGTGAGTAATTGCAATAGTAAGAATGTCATTTATATGGCTAAATGCATGTCATGTTCCGCATTTCATATAGGAAAAACTGAAAGGCATTTTAGGAAGCAAATTTACGATCATTTATACAGAATTAGAGTTAAAGACATGAACAGTGCGCTGTTCCGTCATATCAATAAATGTGGAGAAACACATGCATTTAAGTTTGCCATTATTGATCAAGTGAACATTTCACCTTGTGGGGGCAACCACAAAGCGCTATTAGGGAAAAGAGAGAGTATATGGCAAATTTTGACAGATGCCACTAGGGAGCCAGGGATTAATGATTATGTCACCATAAACCTTTTCTGCAATTATTGTAAAGGGATGGTTCTTTACATAATGGTCAATTATTTTTAAAAAAAATTTACTCAAGTGTTAATCTAACTAATTTTATATGTATATCAAATATGTTTATTTATGTAACACCTTATAAGTATATATTAAAATTACATATAATCTGATTTATTTTATTTTAAAATACAAACATCTTATTTTAATATACAAACATCTCAAATTAAAATGTTGCTATATTATGCTGTTATTATGCTGCTATGAGACATATGCAATGGCATGTAAACTTTACTAGATCAGTTGTATTTTTTATGTATTCACTTTCTATCATTAATATACCACTGTACATCAAATCAATGTTTTTGTTTGATGCAATGAACATTAATGAATACATTGTAACATATTTTTACATATTTTTAAGTAACAATGTTATTAAGTAAGGAGAGATTTTTTTAAATAGATACACTATTACTTTAAATGTGGAATCAATGGGTGCTTTGGCGCCAAAAAGTTTTTAAATAAAGCAATGTTACAAGACTGATTTGTTCTGAAGAAGTCTGCATAGACAGATGAAAGCACTTTACCAGATTGTTTGTACAAGTTTTTAAAAAGTGTAGTTTTTAAAACAATAAATTCTTCATTCACCCTGTTCGAGTCGTGTTCACTCGCTCAACTATAAAACATTACTTAGACGGTCAGTTTCTGTCAAGTGGATTGCATTTACACATACAGTGTTAAGAAATTTTTTAACTGATATCCATGGTAAATAACACTGAATCATATTAATTCATCAAAAGAATATTTTGTAAGCATAGTGTTAACATGTTTTAACCAACCTGTGAACTTCCCAGTTGAAGCTGTTAGTAAGCCATTAGTAAGTGTTTCATATTTTGCCCATTTGTTCCACATTATGAGAGGCAGTGTTCCACATTCTGGAGATGGAAGGTTGAGACCGCTGCAAATCTATCACAAGATGAACTGATTTTACCACACACACACATACACACATACACCCATGCATATAATGACACTGGACCTGGCAGACCAGGTCTGTCACAAGATGCACTTATTTTTCACACATGCACACACATAATGATGCTGCTTCTTTCTAACCTGGAGCACAACAAGATATAAAAATGCATGCACACACACACATGCACACACTGCATGCTTACCTACAGACATTTGGTCTCTACAGGAGAAAACCAGAGCAAATAGATATACCTGGACAGAGACAGGGGAGCTAGACTGTCTCCACACTGAAGAAGCCACAACCATGAAGTCAACCATTGCCATATGATGTAATATGGCAACAAATTAAGTAAAATATCTGCCTGTGTGAATCTTCCAAAATTCTCTAAACTCTGCATTTACTTGCATTTTTGAAGTGAAACTTCTTATGGGATGGTGTGAGAACGTGGAGTGTAACGGAAAAGTGAAACGGAAGTAGTAAGTCAAAGTCTGCCCTTAAGAGTGAAGCTTGACTTCTGTAC
>NC_056743.1:1186935869-1186973369 GCF_019279795.1 Protopterus annectens | reverse complement strand
AAACCCAATCCCTTTTTTCCTGTTTTGCTCATGGAGGCAGGGTACCACTTCACCAGTTACAATCATCTCGAGCCAAGGTTTACACCACCAGGTGGCTAAGCCTGGAGATGTATTTTTCCACACGCGCAGGCGCACTCACATCTATGGTCAGTTTAAGTTTCCAATCCATCTACTCCATGTCTTTGGAATGTGGGAGGAAACCAGAACAAACCCACATGAACCCAAGGAGGACATGTAGATTCCACACAGAAGGCAAAACAGCCAGGAATTGAACCAGGGCACCTCTAACTGTGAGGTGACAATGCTATCCACTGCATCACTGTGTTTTCTGTATGTCCCGAATAATTTTAATATTTATCCTTGAAATCTGTACATTTTTTCTTTCATGAGACATAATAATTAACACCAGTAGGTCATTTTTGCAGCTTTTGATGTTTAACCTATGGTATTGATGACCACTGCAGCCTCACCTTTAACAGATATATTAATTGCAATATACGTATTGTTTCTAAGCTCATCTATAAGCTTGAACTGCCTTACAGCTTAAACAGCCTAAAAAGGTGAATGCAAACCTTTGGAGGACTTTTCAAGCATTGCATTTTAAATGCTTGTTTACCTGGGTAACTAGGTAGAATTAAAGGGAAAAGGAACATTAGCTAATGTAGAACAGTATGTGTGCTGTATCTTTAAGAAGCATTTCCAAGTGTGACACATGCACAGAATTAGCGAGCATGTGCAGCAGCAGTGTCATTTTGAGAGAGCAGCCAGAGTTTGAACATACATGAGTGTGGTGTTCAACCTGTTTGTAAGTTTATCTAAGTTTAAGTAACTAAGCCTCAATCCTGATGTGTTTGTATATAACAAGCTGCTTGAACAGAACCCACAACTGTTTGTCTGTTATATCCTGACCAGACAAGCGACATGTTATCAGAACCGGGATTCAGGAGACTATTTATTCAAGCCACGAGGTGCAAGCTAACAGTGAAGGCATGGTGAGCAGACTGGGTGCAAAAAAGGACCAGAACAGAACTACAGGTAAATGAAACTCGCATAAATGATTTATTTTATAAAGGAAACAATATGGAGCATTCAAAGGGCACAGAATGCATTAATAATCAAACGAATAACACAGAAACATATTATTAATCAAACAAAAGGCACAAAATGCATTATAGATTAAACAGGGTCTATATTAGAAGACTGAATGTTTAGGTGATCGAACACCTAAACATCAATCTTCTAATATCATACCGCACAATATTGAATGTCCCAGGGAAACGCCTCCCTTGGCCACAATACAAAAAAACATTACTTTATATCTAAATTAAGTGGGGGGCTTCACCCCCCACATCTCCCCTAAATAAATATACCAACTCTGAGATCACTCAACAGTAGGAAAATAGCACACTCCAGCAGATGGACAAGGGAAATCTTTCCCTGCGTTAAATCGGCCATTTGCCGTTTTTTGCTTTCGATATTAGAAGATCGATGTTTAGGTGTTTGATCACCTAAACATTCAGTCTTCTAATATAGAGCCAATTAAACAAGATGTTCGCAGTTACTATATTTGATAAAATTATCAGAAAAGTTTATAAGGGGTTCACATGTTTAAAGTTAAATGAGCATGTTTGGAGTAAAATGAGCACAAGAAAAGTACAATATGTGTTAAAAGAGATTAAATGGGCATAATGAGTATAATAAAAGGGCAGAAAGGGCACATTAAGCATATGAAAGCAAGGCAACTGCATGTTATTTTGGCATATGACTGTATTTTGGGCATGAGCTGAAGCTATTCAAAGTATAACTAAATTTGTTCAAAGTGTCTCAGGGTGTGTAAAGTGCTTACAGTGTGTGCTTTATTACTGTGCATTTATTACAAAGAGTTCATTGTGTGCAAAGTACAACTATTTCATAAAGTACAGTCAGAATACAGCCATTTCAAAAAATTTCTTGTGCTGTGTGCATTTATTCTGTGTCACCATTTTAGAGTGTTTCTTACACTGTACAGAGTCATTTAGCAAAGTACAGCCATTTTGATAAAAAATCAGTGTGCTGTATACAGTTTATTCGCAAAGAGCAATCATTTCAAAAATGTGTCTTACTCTGAGCTTCTTTTGATAAGTTAATTCGCAAAGCGCAGTCATTTTGAAATGTTTCTTACACTGATAAGAGGTAGTTTCGCAAAGTATAGTGATTTCAAAAGTGTTCTTGTGCCATGGAGACTTATTTTGCAAAGTATTTTGCAGAGTTCATTTATTTAGAGACTTGTGCTATTGGGCATACTTATAAATTCGGGCATGAATTTCTGGCATATGTATATGTGTGTATGTTCGTATATAATTGCAAAAGCCTTCACTAGTGTGTGTTAATATGGCAGAGGCATTTTGCAGACCAAGTCCACCTGTATTTGATCATAATATTGCAGAAAACTGGACAGAATTTGAGCAGGAATACAATATTTTCATCCAAGCAGCTTTTTCTAACAAAGATGCATGTACCAGGGCATTCATTTTGCTTAACCTAGCAGGGTCTGAGGCCATTGAAAGAGAGCATTCATTTGTGTATGTACCAGCAGCATATACAGAAGATGGGGAAAACCATCATATTATTGTACTGGCTGAATCAAGGGAGGACCCTGAGTGTTTGAATCATAAATTTAGAGAAATGTGCAACCCCCAGACAAATGTTACATTAGAGAGGCACTTATTTTATTCAAGAGGCCAAAAGCCAGGAGAAACTTTTGCAGCTTATATTACTGACTTGAGAAACAAGGCTAAACTGTGTAGGTTTGTTGATTTGAAAGATGAGTTGATAAAGGATAGGCTTGTGTGCAGTGTTAATAGTGCTGCAGTGAGAAAGATTTTGCTTTGTGACAGTGATTTAATGTTGAGCAAAGCTATAGAAATTTGTCAAATCCATGAGCTCACAGAAAGACACACAAGTATGCTTGCAAATGATAAAAGCATGGTTTCAGCAGCTTCTAGAGGAAAAGTAGATAGTATGCAGCATGTGGCTAGCAGAAGCAGGCTTAAGCACATGGCAGCTGCAGCCCCTGAGAGTTTTCCTGGGAAACCTCATAGCTTTCCATCAAATTCTAAGACTAGTTCATTAAAATGGACATGCTCAGTGCAATATAAAGGTGAGTCATTAAAACCCAAGTCAAGTTTTATTGTTAACTGTCGCAATTGTGGTACCAATCATGAGTCTAAAAGAGAGAAGTGCTTAGCATTTGATCAGCTGTGTCACAAGTGTAAAAAATGGAATCATTTTCAAAAGTTTTGCAAGTCAAGCAAACATCTTTCAGTTATAAAGAAAGGTCACTTAAAAAAGCAAATTGACCATGCAGAAAGCTGCAACTCTAATGTCTATGTAGATGGTGTATCAATGGTTGGTGAAAAGATTAATGCAGTAGATTTGTTGGCAAAGAATGAAGTGTTTTGTACTATCCTGATCAATGTTAAACCCACGGAGCTCAAAGTAGACATTGGTTCAAAGTGCAATGCTATGTCAGCAGAAACATTTGCTAAGGTGAGAGCTGGTGAGCAACTTAATTTGGCTAACTGTGCAAGACTTGTTGCTTATGGAGGTGAAGAAATTCAAACCGAAGGCTCAGTAGTTCTTTCATGTTATCTGGCTGGGAGTGGTTACAGCTGGTAATTCTATGTAGCCCGAAGACCTGTGCAGTCATTGTTGGGTCTCACAGACAGCTTGAGAAAGAAACTGCTTTCTTTTACCAAAGATGTCCATCATGTTAGCACATGTCCTAGTTGCAGTTTCACCGATGCTATTTTCTCAGAGTATGCTGATGTTTTTGATGACAAGCTAGGCAAACCTCCAGTTGTATACACCATGAAAGTAGACCCAGAGGTCAGTCCAGTAGTCAGATCAGCAAAGAGAGATCCAATAGCTACGCAGAACAAAGTCAAGGCTCAGTTGGATAAAACAGTGCAGCAAGGTGTAATTTGTCCTGTTACAGAACCAACTGAATGGGTATCTTCCACGGTAGCCACTCATAAAAAGTTTAGATGAAATTAGAATATGCATTGACCCCAAGAGACTTGAACAAATCATTAAAGAGACATCATCATTCAATGCATACAGATGAGGAAGTTGCAGTCCTGATCCCAAATGCCACTGATTTTTCTGTTCTGAATGCAAAGAGTTCATTTTGGCAAGTGATGCTTTATCGTAAATCTTCACTACTGACTACATTCAGTACTCCGTTTGGTAGATATAGATTTCTAAGGATACCTTTTGGAATAAATTCTGCAAATGAAGTCTTTCAGCATGCAGTGGAGCAAATATTTTCAGGTTATCCATGTGCCACAATAGTAGATGATTTATTGGTTGGAAACACTGGTGAATTAGAAAGTTCTAGACAGAGAATGTGAAGTGAACCTGAAGCTCAACCATCTGAAGTGTAAATTCAGACTGCCTGAGGTTACATATGTAGGCCATTTATTCACTAGTACTAGCTTATGACTTGATCCATTCAAGCAAGCAGCTATTCTTGAGATGCCAGCACTGGACAATGTCCAAGCCCTACAGCATTTCCTTGGCATGGTTAACTATTTGGGCAAGTTCATACCAGACTATAGCGAGTTGACAGTGCCTTTAAGAGAGCTGACACACAAAAATGTTGCATGGTCATGGTTGGAAAAACACCAGAGAGCATTTGATGAGCTTAAGCAGAAAATAGCCACCCCACCTATACTAAGATACTATGATGTCAATAAACCAGTAATTCTTTCTTGTGATGCTTTAAAGTTTGGTCTAGGTGCAGTAATTCTTCAGGAAGGCAGACCAGTATCCCATGCATCTTGAACTCTTATGAAACTGAGATGCAGTATGTTCAAAGTGAGAAAGAACTTTTGGCAGTCATGTTCACATGTTCGAAGTTCCATGATTATAGTCATGGCCGAGCTATTCAGATTAAGACTGATCATCAACCTCTAGTGACTATTTTAAAGAAGACTATGCATACCACTCCAGCAAGATTACAAAGAATGATGCTCAGATTGCAAAAGTACAACTTCAAAGTGGTCTATACAAAGGCAAACTTATTTATCTGGCTGCTACCTTATTCAGATCACCCAAAAATACAACAGAACAGCTTAATGCAGAGAATTTTGACTTTGATGTCATGGAAGTGCATAATTTTTCTACCATGAGATTTGATGAGCTGAGAGATATTACAACGAGTGATCCAGTATTTCAAAATCTCAACCACTTCATTAATGTTGGATGGCCATCAAAGCAATCTTGTGCACCTCCAGAAATTGCAACCTTATTTTCCTTATAGAGATGAGATGTAAATGGAAGATGGTGTTATTTTCACAGGTCCTAAAGTTGTCAATCCTACTTCCTTATAACATGAATATATCCAGATTTTACATTGTGCTCACCCAGGTTCCAATTCTGCCAAAAGAAGGACGAGAGGACTAGTATTCTGGCCTTCTCAAGCAAAACACATTGATGAAGTATTTTTATCTTGTTCAGTATACAATAGTACTAACTGCATTTGCAAAAAGAGCCACTTCAGCTAAGCCAAATTCCTGAACTACCTTGGTCAACAGTATCCACTGACATTTGATTGGAACAATCAGCACTACTTAGTGTTGGTAGACTCTTATTCAAACTGGTTTTGATTTGCTACCTAATCTAACTTCCACTACTGTTATTACTAAGTTGAAACATCATTTCTCAGTCCATGGTAGTCCACATAAGCTTATCTCTGACAACAGTACCCAGTTTACCAGTCAATTGTTTCAACAATTTGCAAAAGAGTGGGACTTTGTTCATACTACTAGTGGTCCAGAATACCCACAGTCAAATGGCCTGGCTGAGCATGCAGTACAGATTGCAAAGCAATTGCTAGAAAATTCAAACCTTGACAATTCAAATGTCTTTTTGAATTTACTCGATCTCAGAAATATACCCCGTGACAACATACTTGGCTCACCTGCACAGAAACTTCTATCTAGGCAAACCAGTACAGCCTTGCCTATCAGTTACAGCTTGTTGGTGCCTAAATCTAAAAACAACAGAACAATCAAACCCAACTATTCAGAAAGCGTTCTTTCCAGAAGTCCAGAAGTCCAGTTATGATAAAATTAACAGACCTCTTCGTCCATTGAAGAAAGGAGAGACATTGAGGATACAAACAGTGAAAGGCTTTGACTGGTCAAGTGACAGGTATATGTGCCAAGCCAAGATCCTACTTCGTAGAATCAGGAAGTATAGATTACAGGAGGAATTGTAGACATTTCCTTCCTGTTGCAGAACTGATATCACAGCATTGTACCTGTGATATAGAATCTAGATCTCAAAGCAATCTGGACATCGTTCCTATCAAAGACCATGTCTCATCACCTACTTCCATTCCTAATGATGTCTCAGATGTCCCCAAAGTTGAACAT
Organism: Protopterus annectens; assembly: GCF_019279795.1. NCBI lineage: Eukaryota > Metazoa > Chordata > Ceratodontiformes > Protopteridae > Protopterus > Protopterus annectens. Next base: position 1,186,966,950 of record NC_056743.1, on the reverse strand, counting down.
TTAGCAAAGACAGTCCCTGTTGCTAGACCTAGTTCTATTTTTTATGTTGCATAATTTGGTCGTATTTCTAGACCCAGTGTGAAATGCACAGCAGCCTGGACATGATTGTTTTGTATAAATGCATGTCAAAGGATTATTTCTGTAAAACTGCATGTCAATCAATATTGCCTTTAATGCATGCACTATTTTTCAAAGAGGAAGGATGTAGAACAGTGTGTGTGCTGTATCTTTAAGAAGCATTTCCAAGTGTGGCATGTGCATATAAATAGCGAGCACATGCATGTAGCGGTGCCATTTTGAGAGAGCAGCCAGAGTGTGAACATGTATGAGTGTGGTAGTCAGTTTATATGTTTATCTAAGTTTAAGTTACTAAACCTCAGTCCTGATGTGATTGTATATAATAAGGTGCTTGAACAGAATCCACAACTGTTCGTTTGTTTTATCCTGACCAGATGAGCAACAGATAGGGAAAAGAAACATTAGATAAATCAGTCTTCCCTCTTTGTACTTCACTTCTATATTCAAAAAAATTCAAATTAAACTGTCTGAACTACATTTAAAGATCTAACACAGAGCAACACAATTTATATAAAGAGAAAATGAAACATTTAAGCCCAGAGATAAAGCTTTAAACATTTATGGCTTATATCAAATCCAGATATATTAACCACATCCGAGAGAGAGAGCATATGCACTATCTCTACTGACTGCTTTTTTCTCCGTTCTTCTTCCTCATCTGCCTTTTCTTTTCCTTTTTTGTTTCTTTTTTGAAATGTATAGTCTTGACTGTGATGAGACTTGGATCTGTTTCTCCACTACCTTCTTCATTAGACTTAAGTTTACCTTCATGAAAGCCCATACTAGTGTCTGACTACATTAACTGAAAAGCACAAGTTGTTCTTCAAATAATAGTTTATTTTTGCATTTTTAACAGCCATGTACTATATTCGATGAGCTAGAGTTATGAAAAGAGCCCGAGATGAAGAAACAGTCTACAGTGCATGCAAGCCAGGGTAGCACTAGTATTTAGGCAGATTCTGAATTTGTCACAGCACATACATTTTAAAGACAGAATGTTGACTTGTTCAAATCCTACAAAGATGATCACTGTCCGAGTGTGTCCTGTCTGTTTTAAAATCTGCAGATTTTGAGGTGCTGTTGTCACAACAACATACTATCTCTGTAGTGTCAGCTTCATGGTGTAGAAGGAAGGAGCCTTAGCTACAACCCAAGTGAGTGGGGATTGATTAGCAGAGTCTGCACTAGAGAAGCCGATAAGTGGAGGGAGATGAATGAAGGAGCAGTGACCACTCACAGGGGGAGGGGTAGAGATTTTTGTGCTGGGGACAACTGTAGCTGTTGTGCTGCTGTTGTTATTGGAGAGCACAACTGAGTGAACAAAAGGTTAGATAGGACAGGGACACTTGAAAGTGACATGCTACTGTGGAGGCAGAGTATGTCCTCATTGTGTCCCCACAGCATGCCCCTTGAAGGTGGGGTCCCAAGACAGGCATCTCATCACAGTGGTGGGAATATTCACCTCAAAGGCATGGGGCTGGGCAGTGAGCTTGCAGCCAGCTTGAGGGAAGGTATGAACAAAATGACACCCAATTGCTGTATTGCTATCTCTCCCCTGTTAACCTAACCTCCTCTTTAGAGAATGAAGGAGAATAAGTTGGCCTACAGGGTTACGTGGGAAGAATGAGACTATGGTGAATTGGAGGTGAAGAAAAAGACAAAAATAAATAAATACAAAATTAAAACATACTCCCTCAGTGTTCTCAAATGTCATAAAATGCTATATTTTTAACATGAAACAAATACTAGTATGCTTCTTTAATGCCACTTTGAAATGTCACCTCATGTAAGGAATCTCCCACAATACTTTTCAGAGCACACCCATGGAAAATATCATCTTCATCTGTAAAACTAGTTTTCATCTATGACGCTGATCAGATGAATCCTTACAGATGCTTGCAATTATGGTTCAAATCTGCTACAATGAAATAAAAGCACTAGAAGGCCCTGAGCCTGAAAATATTACCAAAATTAATTAAAAGCAAAGGACAGCAGCAAAACAAGTGTTGGAAGAGTACCAAGGGTGGCTTGTGCTATCGGCCTGCAGGACTGCAGCCCTCCCACCTAGAAATAAATGAAATATATACCATGAAACATAAATTTAAAAAAAAAATTATTTTTTAATGAGTACCAGAACTGCTGCGCATGCGCAGACACACTCAGATTGCCCCGCAGATGCCCAGGAATCCTTGGGAACTCTGACTGCTCAAGTCAGCAGTCCAGATGCAGAGTAGGTATTTTCTGCCCCGCAGATGCCCAAGATGCCGTGTGGTAGACGACCGCACAGAAGAGAGGAGCTCCGGACTGCTTGAGCCGCAGACAGGACCAATCAGGAGAGAGGTAAGCAGGAATTTGAGCGTAGGACCAATCAGGAGAGAAGTAAGCAGTGATTTGAGCACAGGACCAATCAGAAGTGAGGTAAGTTGAGTGCAAAGCTCTTGCAGGGAAGCGTTAAGTCGAGTTTGCTGCTTCGAGACAATGTAGTTGGACCTGGTTTACTGCCTCTGGACCCATTTACAGGTTATTGAGGTGTGTGTGTGTGTGTGTGTGTGTGTGTGTGTGTGTGTGTGTGTGTGTGTGTGTGTGTGTGTGTAATGCCCTTGTTAACACATAGTGGTGGGTAGAAATACTCAGGCTTGAACCCTGTACCTTGGATGCAGGTGGCAGGACCTGAATTCCCTGCCCACCACTATTTGTAAAAAAAATGCAGATTTTTGCCTCATATTTGTTCTGTTCCTCATAAAATCTGTGGTTTCTGTATCTTCATATTTCCTTGCAAAGGTTTGTAGTGCAGTGGTGCACTAGTAGCATTGTTGCCTGACAGCTCAAGGTTCTCTGGTTTGCTTCTTGGCTGGGGTGCCTTCTGTGTGGAGTCTGCATGTCCTCCCATCCCTTACAAAGATGTGTCTGGAGTGTTTCTCCCTGCTCTGCTGAAATTTGGCTTTGTTCTGTTCCAAGTCAGAATAGTTTCCTGGTTAACAAATGTTTAAAAACAACAGGCATTTGAATTTCAGACTTCATATTCTTCAGAAAGTACATAGTAAAACAAAACCTTTTATTCTAGCAATTGTCTAAGTTTATAACATGGGTATTTGAAATCTGCCCATATTTGTGGGACTGTATTCCCCCATTATTGGCCTTGTCCATGTATTTTGTGCTAAGGTTGAGAGCTATGGTGAGAACTGAATTCACTGAATATGTTTGGCAGCTGTATTCCCACATTATTGACTTTTTTCAGGTGTTTTTTGCTAAGAGGTTGACAGCTATGGTGAGAACTGAATTCACTAAATAGTAGCCATTTAAGTTTGTCTTCCTCTGTTTCAGCTGATTTGGCATAGTGGTATGCTTCTCTGACTGTTTTGCACAGGGTCCCCTGGGATCAAGGTATGGCAGCAAAATGTATGGTGGTAACACAGCATTTTATTCTAGCAACTTTCCAACATTATACAAGCAATGTTTAAAATGTGTCCCTGGTTTTTGGCCTTTTGTCTCCCCCCCCCCCAATAAATTTTGGCTTTTTCCAGATATTTTGTACTGCAAAGTTCAGAGATACAGCTGAGTGTCGAGTAGATTTTATAAGGAGCTGAGAGCTGCAGGGGAACAAAAGTTTACTGCTGTTTATGGTAAGTTTGCTTGCATTGTTAATAGCACAACAGGTAGTGTGCTTGCTTTTGATGCAGAATGCTGTGGGTTCTACTCCCACAGTAGGTAGATGCATTGCTGATACTGTACTGTGTTGTAAAGGGGGTGGATGCTGTAGTCCTTTTTTGGCAAAGATACCTAGTAACTATGAACCTGTTATCAGTTTGCTATCCATTCCCTATTGTGGTATTACTAGCTTATCATTTTTTTAATGCATGCAACATAGGCAATTTATTCTTCAAGGGCAACAGGCACTTTATTTGTAGATGAAACAATGACATATAAAGTTGTTTGCTAGCAGCAACCTCTTTAGTTACAGATTTCTTTAATGTGGATTTTACTACTTCAGAGATTGTGCATATTTACTGATACTGGTGGACTATAGACGGTTGAGTAGATGTTTTATGATGGAAATGTTCTGAATTGGGCAGTTTTGTCATTGGTGCATGCATTTTGTTTCACTGTTTACTGGAAAAATGTTCAAACCAATAAATTTAAAATGCCCTCTAACAACTGTACTGTATTGTACAAGGAATATAATGTAATACAGTCAGGAAGGTGTATCAAAGAGCATGTGTATGTTTCATGTTCAAGGAGCCTATGATTTTGAAAACAGCCCAGAGTTAATCTTTATCTGCCACTGGCAAAATGTATTTTCTTTGAATGTGGGTTTCAATGCTGTTTCAATGCATGTGAGTTTCAAGGGCAGAGAAGTTTTAATGCTAAGTCTATTTTCATTGTGAAACTGCATTGCTTTGTTTAACAGATATCTATTAGGGTTTGTGCTGCAAAATGCAAAATAAAACTTTCAAATGAAATCTAAATCATCGCAGAAGTAAAGCAGTATGCACATTACAGTGTTTATGGTAAATGGGGCAAAATAACCAAGGAATGGGACATTGGAATGGCTGCAGGGGGGAGGCTTCATTCGACCATGATTTTGTGAGGGGGTGGCGTAGCAAACTCAGACAACCCTGGTTGAACTATACCTCTCAGTTGTCCATATTTTTGCAGAATGAATAGATATTTGCTTCTTATTTTTGGTTTGCTCCTCATAAAATTTGTGGTTTTCTAGCAAATCATTTAGGAATGAAGTCACTAAATGACAGACATTGAGTTTCAGACGTCATAACCTTCAGAAAAATACATGCTAATGCAAGACCTGTTATTCTATCAACTGTCTTAAGTTTATACAAGAGCAATTTTACTAGTGTTTGTATGTTCCCCCAATATATTTGGCCTTGTCCAGATTTCCTGCATTAAGAGGTTGAGAGGTACATGCAAATCGCTTTGTAGAATTAGGAATATCCAAACCTCTCAATTGTCCCCAATTTTGGCTCAAAATGCTGCTCTCCCCTAATAATCCCTCCTCAAAATGGCAATTTTGGAAGAAAATGTGGAGGGTTTACAATTATATATAACTGTAATGATCAGAGTTATAGATTACTTTTATTTCAGAAATGGTAGATGCTCTTATTTTGTTAGCTGCTCAAGTTGTGTTAATATTAAAAAGGTGTCCCTTTTTTGACAGGTTCCCAGCTGTATTGTGTGGCATCTTTATATTTTTGCATCACATTTTTGGTCTGTTTTTCATAAAATTGTGGTTTTCTGGCAAATTAGTGGCAAATCATTAAAGACTGAAGTTAGAAAATAATGACAGACATTTGAGTTTCAGATTTTATATCCTTCAGAAAATTTGTACTAATGCAAGATCTACTACTGTTCTATTATCTAAGTTAATAAGAGCAATATTTAAAAATTGTCCTAATTTTTGGACTTGTGTCCCACTTCTAGTTCTATGTATGGCTTTGTCCAGATTTCTTGCTCTGAAGTTGAGAGGTATGAGTGTCAGAGCCATCACTGTCAGCCAGAGACATTTCAAATTATGACATACTTGTTGCACCCCACTCCCCATTGTAGTGGCTCTGGATGTGTCCAAGGAAGGCAAGGAGCAGTTATGCAGTGTAAGTGTGCAGAGTATTCCCCCATCCAAGGTAGACCACAAGTACGACCGTGGCTTTTCATCTGTCCTTGATTTTGCAGAATGTTCTGGTTTTCTGTCATATTTTTATACTGTTGATTTATGCTTCTTATTATTCAGGAAATGCATGCTGTCACAGTGCCCTGTTGCTCTGTTTAAGTAGCAATGATTTAATGAGCATCAGATAAGCTTGTTGGAGATTGTAAGATGCAAGTAAGCTTTAATAAGCATACTGTCAAAGAATTACCAGCATTGAAAGCCTTTTCGTTGTTGCCATGCAGGGAATATTTGCATAACTAGATAATGTATAAGCCCTGGGTATTGAAATGCATATGACAGTATTTGTAATAAAAGGAAAGGATTACAGTATTTTCAGAAGCTCATTACATTTATCGGAGACTTGCAGTCATCTTTTGTTGGAGACTTGCAGTCATCTTTGCAGGCTTACCCGTAAACTAAACAGAATGCCAATCTATCATGTGTGGTCCATAACTTGTGCAGGAATCCTTTAAGCAATTTATCTTGAGCTTGTTTCTTGTTTGCTGTTCATTTTTTACTTTGATCATGTCTTCCCCATAAAACAAGTAGCTAGTTGTGTCAGGCAGCAGGTCTTTTTTGGATAAGAAATATTTTTACAACTGGGGGTATCACAGAGATTGCTACTTTCAGCATGTTACTTGGTAATTTTATAAAGCTGAATATAAATTATAATTAGAACTGCAGTGCAAGGAGTAGTGGTTTGAGTTGAGTGCTGCTTGTTTTTTTATACTTGATTTTTGACTGGCATTCCAGTAATGTATTTAAAAAGTAATTTATTTTTTCATGCCTTCCAACCTGTTTCCATCTGGATATTAATTAAGTTGCCATGTAGCCAATGCATTGAAATATTTTTTTCTTCTACACTTCATTTTGTCTTGATTGGACTCTCGTAATGACTGTTTGGCACCCAGGGCAGCATATTTAATTAAAGTTTCAGTTGTTGTGGTTTTGAACATAGCTCCACCCCGTTCTAGTTGGCCACACCCCTTCACATTGGCCCCACCCATTCAGCTGTCTCCTGCAGCCCTCCTTTAATTTGAAGTCACCATCCGCCACTGAAGAGTACATGATGAAATGTCAGACAAGCCAGCACAAATTTAACTTCCAAAATAGTGTAATGCAAAGCACACCTACAATCAAAAGTAACAGAAGGTCAGACCAGTTTCGTGTCTAGCTCAGGACACCAACTCAAGGAAATGGAACCCATGTCAGGTCAGATTTTTAAATTTAAAAAAGTAAACCTTAATATATGCTATAAAGTCTGAACTGCTTAAAATATGTGTGCCATTGACCCAGTGTGTATGTTAAAGTAATGGCATTGATATTCCTAGATTAATCACCAATTATACCACATGTTCTAGAGCACAGATGTCTGCTATATGACTTTAACATGCACTGGGGACCACAGCACAAGATAATAGACCTTGATCTGAGGACATCCCGTTAAGATGCAACACTACAGATATATTTTCTTGGTTGGTCTGTCCCACAGCAAAGCTAACAATTACAAAATATCATTGTAAACTCAATGCTGATGCTTTTATTTGAAGCATTTTCTAAATGCTTTAACTGTGGTGGCTCCTGCTTACCAAAAACAAGGCAAAAGTAAAAGAAAAGAAATAATCTGTTGTTAGCTGTTTTTCAAAGGATCCATGTAAGCACTCATACCTGAGGGAAAGAAAGATCCCTGCAACTAAGGATATGGGCAGGTGTCCACAGGCTGCTGACTAACTTGAAGCGGGTTCAAAAGCTGCTGCTTTGGCTACGATGATGTCATGGTTGGTAAAACTAAAATGTATACTGTCTTATATCATGGAGCAGACTATGGGCAAATCAAAAGAAATTAAAAATGTGCAAATGGGTCAAGTTATCAACCCAAAACAAGGTGTTTCTGAAATACAGCGTGAGCTATCCATGGTTAAAGCCAGGGTAGATCTTTTGTAAGCAGAAATGGTGGCCTTAAAAAACAACATGAGAAAAATATTACTGTTTCATTTGTTTATCAGAGACTAGAATAAGCGACTGCAAAGCATATGCAGAAAAAAAACTTCTGCCTTAGTGGATTGATGTCCTTAAGGAAACGTTTGCCATAGGTCAAATTCACACAGGCTCCCTAGAGACTACCAATCACTGGAAAGCTTGATAACTGCTTCTTATGAGTCAGTTTGGGATTAGAGAAGGTGCAGACGCTCATTGATTCCTGAATTTCTGTGACTTGGCAGGTGAGTGGTAGTTTCCTTTTTGGTCTATTTGCCATTTTGGTGGAAACTAGTTAAGTTTTAAATGTGAATTGTTGCTCAGCTTGTCTTGTTCTTATGATAAACTGTTGGAGGCACTAGATGAGGCAGCTAACAGGAGAAGGATACAATAAATCTGTAGACTCCTGCAACATCTGGGACAAGACAGCTGATCACCAAAGAAGCTGTCACTCACTATTCAGGAACAAGCTTCAGATCAGTGCTACTGTTCTGCTTCTAGTGAGAGAAGGAGCAAAGACACATTGGTTCCCTGCTGTGTGAGGCCGTAGTGAGACCAACACCAGTAACAGACAGGAACACCAATAAGGTAGTTCTGTATTTTCAATTTTCATTGAGTACTGATTAAGTAGCTATTCCCTTAATACTTCATCCACAAATCATTCAAGTCTACTTTAAGAGTATGTCGCTCCAGCCCCTGGGTACTACGCTTCCTCAGTCCTCCATCCTCAGGAACCATGGCGCAGCAGTCCACTGCCACCCCATCTGTCCCAGTCTCACTGGAGGAAGTTCAGAGAGTTGTGGTATCTCTCAGCAGAAACAAATCACCAGGCCCAGATGTGTTGCCTTTTTAAACATTCTGCTTAATTTAGTGCAATATTGTCCCTCAGTTTATTAAGCTATATGACTGGGTCTCTAAATCCTGGGGTATAGCATCTAGTTGGAAGATGGGCATTATATTGGTAATTATAAAGCTGATAAGGCTCTTCAACATGCAACACCACACAGAGCAATTTTTCTGGGAACTCATCATTATTAACTATTCTTGTCAATACTAGTCACAAGGCTTGCACCTCAAATACTCTGCTTGATTGATATGCAGCAGTCTGGCATCATTAAGGGAAGATAAACATTTGATAATATTTTAAAAAGTATTGTTTTTGATGGCTGACACTATTGCAAGGGAAATTCCACTGGTAATAATTGGTTGTGATACCGAGAAGGCTTTTGACAAGGAAAATTACTTTGGTACTCTGATAGCTTTTAGATTTCTCAGAGTTTTTCTTTTTTTTTTGTCAGAATTTTATAAGGGGGCTTCCACTAGACTGGGATAGAATTTCATCCTACTTAAGTGCAGAATGAGGTACTTAACAGGGTTGCCCACTGTCTCCTTTACTGTTTGACTTATACCTTGATCCTTTAGCACTGACATTAAAGTTAATCTCTTTTATGGAGTACCAATACAGAAGTGTAGGATATTAAATTGCTATTTCTTTTGCAGGTGACCCATTGATGTATCCAAGTGACCCTGAAACAATATTCTGTGGATGTACTGACCAAATTAAAATGATCAGGCATTTTCACAGATTATAAAATTAAGCAGATGAAATCAAATTATTAACCATAAATTATGAGCTCACTTTGGCACTTTGAAGACCTCATACTTAATGCAACAGTCTCGGTTAAGATAGTTGGGAATCAGTCCAAAACCTTTAATGGAAGATTCAGTTTAACTAACATATAGATAAGGAACAGTTTTACAAATATCTTTCTTAACAGAAAAAGTTGTCATTAGATTTTGTCTCTTTGGGATTGAGGGTTTACACGTTCTCCTCTTCCTCAGATACTGTAGTCATCTCGGCTGTTTCTAGATCACCCCTCGCACTGTATTTTGCAAACTGTGAATTGTTCTCTTAAGCTCTATGTTGGTAGATAAAATGGCAACAGCTGCAGAACCCAAATTTATGTTTATAATGAAGTTCGGAAATTGTGTACCCCAGATTTTGAGCTTTTCTGTCAAGCTTGTATATTCAAGGTATTTTACAGTATGATATGATACAGATATGTTTATCCACAGAAAGATCAAATTTATGGAGAAACTGGAAGAGAAAAGTTTTTTTTTTTTATTCTATTAGGTTACCCGAAAATAGATAAGACTAGAACCCGGTCTCTCTCTCTCTCTCTCTCTCTCTCTCTCTCTCTGATTTTTGGCAAATATGGTTAGAACTTTAGCTAGGACTGTGTTGGCAATTGCACTGATAAGCTAATTCTTATTGGCTCTGTAGACCTTGGTCAAGGATTCAACCCTGATCTCAAGAGATGGATAGAAGGGTTCCTGACTTTCACTTTTAAGACCATTTGTTAAATGATAACATCCCCTTTTCTAGGAATTGTTTAGGGTTAGGTAACACCTTTCAAAAGGGCATGCCAGTGGCACATGCACCAAACAGTGGTGGTAAGACAGATGAAGGGGTTACATCCTTGGTGGGAGGCAGACCACCATGAGTCCCATTTTTCCCTAAAGCTCATGAAGAGAATCTGATTAGCTAGCACTTAGTGAGTAATCCCTATACGCAGTGAACATCATTATAACGGAACGGAAGTCTCAAAGAAAATATGACTTAGAATGTGGTTGCCTCTACGATATGCAGCAAAGTTGATGAAATTTCAACATTTTCCATGGTAAATTACCTCACAGACTTTCTGTCCCTAGTAGGCCAACAACATTATTTAGAGATGTATTGGCATCCTGTTGTACATATATAGACAATACATTAGGGATCTGGAGGCATATGGACAACCTGATTCTATCAGGAACACACTGGAAAATCCTGAGCTCCAAAAGGAAGAAGGAGTGGGTCTGAATGAAATCTTGAACCATAAGAGATTCAGGCAACTAGTCTGGGACTGTCCCAGAAAGGATAGATTTCAGGATATGATCCTTATCAAGGTGGAAAAGGGTCAGAGATGACCATGTAAAGGTGCAGCAATTATGGCACCGTATAATTCAGACTGTGGGAAGTTAAAACAAGAAAGGGGTGTGAAATGTCAGGGGAGCAGATCGTGTGAGCTGGTAGAGAGGGTCAATGATGATTTAAGGGACTTAAGGGACAAAATCATGGTAGGTGAACAAACTGAAAATGGGTCAGAGATGGATGCATGGGACTCTGGACAAGGGTTTAGGTAGGAGTCAAAAAGGAAAAGGGGAGAATAACAATGTGTTTGCATAGGAATAGGATACCAGTGATTAAGGGAAAAAGAGAATAGAAGACAAGGAAGAAGGCAGAAGGGTAAGAAAAGTAGAGAGAACAACAAAGGCATACGTTGAAATATGGTTGGCAAAGAGATCTAGAAAGAGAACACAGTTTTATAAGAATAGTACAGAAATGAGGAAGGTGGGGATAGATCTGCCCAGGCTTTGTTAGAATGTGAAGATGATTAAGGATGACAGAAAAACATAGGTAGTAAATGAATAGTTCATCTCAGTCTTCATGAAGAAACAAAGAATAAGGTGACATGAAATGAGGCTACTAGGTCAGAACAGGGAGAGCTGTGGAGAGATATCAGGATGGAAAATCTGAAAGTGAAAATGGAACTGGCTACACTATGAGAAAATAGGGCAGAGAAACCAGATGGGTTTTCTCCCCGGGCCTGCAGGAGTCTGGGTAGTATAGTGCTGGTTTCCATGATACAGATGTGTAGCAGAAATCTATACAGAATATAAGTACCTGAGAAAGGAGCTGAGTACTTTTCTAGATGACAACACCCTCCAGAACAACACACAACAAAGATTTGTGACCAAAGGGTACAGTTAGTCAAAGGTTTGCCACATTATTTCCCTTTTTTAATGGATTGTGTATTTTTTGTTTCCTGTTTCATCGAAAGCAGTGCATGCTGGTTAAAACAAACTCAGGGAACCTGTCGTTAAAGCATTTTCTCCTTATCCGTACTCCTGTGTGATCTAGGAATCATTATATTTAGAGTCAAAGCGGGGTGGGGGGGACGGTACAAGAGATCTTAATGTCCTGCAAAAACACTTTTTGTTTTATATGGTGATCACCATTTATTTATTTCTCTGGAATGTGTTCCAACACAATTTTCTTTCATTCAACTAATCTGAACTCCTGCAGTTAGGTTACAGGAGATCTTGGCACTGAAGTGTGAAAAGAGCGTCTACCTGGACTCCAGTAAGGGCTTTAATTTGGTCACAAAATGGAGTTGCTAGTAAAACTAGGGCATGGTGGTAAATCAGAGACTGAGGAAATGGAATGTAACATGACTGAAGGATGGGACACAGATGGTTGTGGTGAGATGTATAGAAGCAGAAATAAGAGACGTTGACAGTGCAGCACCCAAAGGGTTGGTCTTCAGTACAGTAATATCCAGGGTGTTCACTTCAGACTATATGAAGCACTACTCTAAGCTGTGCCATTTTGTTTGTGGTTTACTCATCTTACTTTGCCTTGCAAATGCTTTTTTTCCCCCAAAATGTCTGATTCGCCCCAACCCAATGTAAAGCAAATGGCTTGCACTGCAAATGTTTTCTCATCACCGAATGCATTCAGACTACTTGTGTTTTTTCTTTTGTTTTTATTAAAATATATACAAATATAAATGTATTTGCTTCTGTATTTTTTCTTCTTTTTTCCCTAGCATTGTGTCAGTAGTTGTGATGATATCATGTTACTGGAAAGCTAGAACTCAGCTGAGTGCAGCTGTAGGGAAAGAGCTAATGCAGTCAGGGAGAGACCAGGAGTCAGTGTAAGAATTACAGCAGAAGAGAAAGACAGGGAGACAGACGTTTTGAATAGAGTGTTAAACTTATTATTCTTGTATAAGTTACAGACAAACTGAATACAAATTTATTGGTCTTTTAATTACTATCCTGTCCTAGCTGTGTGCTGCTGCAAGCCAGAGAGTAGGTATGTTTTTAATTCTATTTTTAACAATAATCCAAGACTGTACTGGGGTATGTCAGGATTTACCTATTGTTGGTGTGATTTGATTATGAGGCTGAAGCCTAATTGGTTAAACAAAGCCAACCTTTGGTAAATCCTGATATACCCACAATCAGGAGTGAATTATTGCTATTATACAATTACATTATAAATTGCTTACCTTTGTTAAATAATGTACTTGTATAATACTTCTGTCTTCTACCAGGTTATCTTCTGTAGGCTGATGTACTACACATGTCTATGGTACTTACGGTCCCTCACTAGTACAGTACAGGAGAAACGAAGGAGAAATGATGATCTCCTTTACTGTTTTTATTTTTTAATAGGTAAAAAACAGTAGGTTTTATGAGGGACGGGGCAAAAATAAAATGAAAACTGGGTAAATATATGTTTGTTTAGTTTTGCAGAACTTACCTGATTTTTCTTAAATTTTGCTCTGTCCCTCAACATATACCAATAGAAAGTATGTCTGCTCAATGGTACTTCAGAGGATGGACTTTTATCTATTGCTATATGCTAGATTTACAAAGGGTACGCTGATTGGGCTGTCTAATCAGCATGCTCACTTTTGAATAATATTGAGCCTTTATTGTATAATTATCTACATAAAACTTAGCAATTGCAAACCAACAGTATATCAGTGTGAATGGAGGATAAGAAAAATGCCTAACCAACCAATACCGCTTATTAAATGCATCATTGTATATAGCTGATTGTTGCTTAACAATGGGCAAAATAGTAAATAAGTTATCAATAATTTCTTTTATTTCTTTAACTTTATTTATTTAGCATTTGTTTACTCAGAAAGTTTTATTGGGATTTCAGCAAAGGCCCATGGAGAAAAGCTCAACATAGTGCAAACATATACATATTTAAAATAGAAATTGTTAAAAGTAGTGTGGTTGATAAACCAGATAATAAAGTAGTGCATTTGTTGAAAATCCAAAGCAATATATACCTGATATCATTGAAGATTTGACTACAAAGTACAATGTACAATGTGCTATATTCTGATACAGACATTGTCAGTCAGGTAATTACAGAGAACATGGAAGTACAACAAATGCAGCTGGAGTAATCTATCATATTTTATATGTATGTGTGTATATATATATATATATATATATATATATATATATATATATATATATATAAATATATATATATATATATATATATATGGGTCTACTACCGGAGATCGAAATTACACTATTTTGAGATCCAGTAGTAGATGCCCATTAACGCGAAAGTACACTTCACCGAAAGTGCACTTTCACGAACACCACTTGAGAGAATGGTTACGGACCTTAGGGATAGGGCTTAGGTTAAGGATAGTGGATAGCTAGTAGGGCTATCCATTATCCTTAACCGAAGCCCTAATCCTAAGGTCCATGACTACTGCACCACAGTGGAGGACATTGCCCATTTCTTCTGGTGGTGTTCGCAAAAGTGCACTTTCGGTGAAGTGCACTTTCGCGTTAGTGGGCATCTACTACTGGATTTCGAAATAGTGTAATTTCGATCTCCGGATAGACCATATATATATATATATATATATATATATATATATATATATATATATATATATATATATATATATATATATATATATATATATATATATATATATATATATATATACGTGGAGGTGTAATTGTTTATAGAGTTCATGTATGTGAATAAGTAATGTATAACAGATAAAACTACAAACCAGTTTATATTTAATGGTTTCTAGTGAGTATTACTCTCATAAAACAAGTGGCTGACATTCTGTGGCAGAATGAGACACACTTCTTAGAGAAGTCAAAGCTAACACTCTGCAAACAGCTTAGTGAATGGACATATGAAAACACACACCCTCATACATACATACACAAGCACTTGTGTACACACACGAGAACATGCACACATACACATGGCACAAGCGCACATACACACACACACACACACACACACACACACACACACACACACACGCCCGCACAGAAACACACAAACACATACCCACACACACAAACATAAACATACTAGTACTTGAGTACACACATGAGAACATGGCATGCATACACATCCTTGAGCACAAGCACACACAAACATAAATGCACATATGTATACACAGACACCCACACGCACATGTGCACAAGCACACACACACACACACACACACACACACACACACACACACACACACACACACACACACACTCACACACACCTGCACAGTAACACATACACACAAGCACTCAAGTATGCACATGAGAACATGCACACATACACATGCGTGGGCGCAAGCATACACAAACATGCATGCAAATATGTACACAAACACTATACATACACACACATGTGCACAAGCACACACATAGCATTTTCCTTAAATTAGCATGTGATATCTTTCATCCAGCTGCCAACATTTATTTGCATAAAAAGAGAAGTATGTAGTATGGAATACAAACAAGCCACATTTACTGTGTGAATACCTTTTCAAGTATCCCTGATTTTGACTCATATTTTAGCTCTGTCTCTCTTAATCCATCCTAAAACTTGTTACTTTGGAGAAAAGATGGTTAATTACTTTTAATAAACAATAGGGTAAAAAGGACACACAGACAAACCATTCAGTAAAACCTTCAAGAAAAACATAGCCAAGCTAGAGTTTTTACTGTGTCATACCTTAAACCTCCTGTAATGGAGGCCTACAGGCTATATGGAAATGACACCTTAAGGATATCAAGTGTTTTAACTACATGGCTCCTGAATGCCCACAACTTTTTATTTTTTTAAGTCTTTATGGTTATGTTTGGGCCAATAAAGCCAACCCCCACTAGCTGCAGACAGGTATGTTTTGGCCTTTTTATTGACCTTGTCAGCACAGCATAAGTGGAAAGTTTGGCTGTACTTCAGCAACACAAGGTCATTAAACCCAGGTGATGCCCATACATATTAAGGTACACACAAAATATCATAGCTAACAACCAAACCAAAGACAAAAAGGTCACACAGACAAACTATTCAGTAAAAACTGCAAGAAAAAAAACTCAGCTAAGCTAGGATTTCACTGTGTGGTATCTTAAATCTCTTGTACTGGAGGCCCATGTGATTTATTAAAATGAACCTTTAAGGACATCAAGTGTTTCAGCTACATGGCTTTTGAATCTCCATGATGTTTTAAGTCTTTATGGTCACAGTCAGGCCAATAAAGTCAGACCTTACTAGCTAGGGGCATACCTCGGCCTTTTTATTGACCTCATCAGCACAGCATGAATGGATAGTTTAGCTGTACTTCAGAAACACAGGGTCTTTAAACCCAGGTGATGCCCATACACATTAAGGTGCCTGCAAAATATCCCACCTAACATCCAAACCAAAGGGTAAAAAGGAAACACAGACAAACCATTCAGTAAAAACTCTTAGAAAAACTCAGCTAAGCTAGAGTTATCCCAGTATAATAACATAAACCTGCTGTAATGGAGGCCCATGGAATATATAAATATAACCCCTTAGGGACGTTAAGTGTTTCAGCTACATGGTTTCAGAATGTCCATGATTTTAACTTTTTAAGTCTTTATGATTACATTCAGGCTGTTAAAGCCAAACTCCACTATCTAAGAACAGGCATATTTTGATCTGTTTATTGACCTCATCAGGACAACGAGTGAAGAGTTTCACTATACTTCAGAAACACAAGGTCTTTTAGCCCAGGTGATACCCATTACACATTAAGGTACTTACAAAATATCCCAACTAACATCCAAACTAAAGGATAAAAAGGACACACAGACAAACCACACAGCAAAACATCAAGAAAAAAAATCAGCCTGCTAGAATTTTCACTCTGTGCTATCTTAAACCTCCTATAAGGGAAGTCCATGGATATATGTAAATGAACTCTTGAGGACGTCAAGTGTTTCAGCTATATGGCTTCTGAATGTCTAAGACTTTTTTACTTTTTAAAGACATGGTCATTAAATCCAGGTGATGCCCATACACATTAAAGTGCCTGAAAAATATCCCAACTAACATCCAGAAAAGGTAAAACAAATCTAAGGAAAAAAGCCCTTTCTCTTTTAACAATTAATTGAAAATTAAACATACCACACACCTCCCCAAATGGCAATTGCCTGCAGATCTGGGCAAATGTTTCAACCCGGCAACATAAAAAATATGACAATTACAGTTACAGACCAGTATAGCACTAATGGCAGAGCTGGTGCTGCAAATGAAACTTTTTCTACATTGTAAAAAGAAGCCTGGTAACAAATTGCGATGATATCCGACTGCTGACCTCTGCAATCTAAACAAGCAATGTCTTACTGGCAGTAAAATGCTGTATTCATTCATCTGCTTTCTCCAGCTAGTGGTGACGTATACTAGGAGTCATCTCCACACTGTTGAAATAGGCTTGCAATACATAGGCCTGAAGGGCTATTTTAAACCTAGCCAATAACTTAAGTCAGAATCAAACCCCGTACTTTACCTCCATAGGATGAGGGCCTTAACTATTATGCAAAACCCACCACGATGACACTAAGGGAATGTCTTATGCTGGGATGTAAAAATGGATTTTGTAAGCTGCTTTGTTTACTTAATAAGAAGTAAATGATATTACAATGAAAGTAAAAAATCAGCTGTACGGGGACATCCTCTCCTGACGAGGGGCTACAAGTACAGCAATCATTCACACTTGTGTTTTAAAAAAAACTTTTGGTAGGCTAATTGTCTTCTACCATCAAACAAATGCAATGCAATTTAGCAATTAACATTTTACCAATGAAGTGGCTGAAAAATCTTCCTTGAGTCTATAAGGTTGACTAGTTTGGATTGCACAACTGTCATGAGTGGATGTATTTTTTTTTTGAATAATTTTCCTTAAAATTATGTAACTATTCCCTGTCTCTTTTTGCAAGCTGCTCCTAGAAATATCTGTGTACCTATCTCGTGAACCCTTTTTAAATGCATAAAATTATTCAGACTAGAGATGAAGGATTACTGTTTTATATTCTGTCAGTGAGGTAAAATACAAAAATAAAAATAAAAACAAACTGCAAGATGGTCAAGATCCACTCAAAAATAGAACTATGGTGCCATCTAGTGGACTAATACAATTCTGCATCTCATTCAAAGTATAACTGCTTGTCCTGGTTTATTTTTGAGTGAATTAAAAGATTTAATGCTAGTTGGAAGTTCGTCATGTTCTCGAAATTTGTAACAACATGTAATAAAAGGTTAGAAGTTTTAATTTCTCATTATGCATCTTTATTTTCTGCATACAGAAAGTTAATTAAAAAAAAGTTTAAATACTAAAAACCTCTCTGCCTGACTGCACTCTGTTTCTGTCTGCCCCACGGGCATCCCTCAGTAGTGTCCACAACTTCCCTTAAACACAGTCAAAGGTCCAAGAAAAAAAAAACCTGAAGCAACTGCCTGAATACAAGAACACGGAGAGCGGAACCCCGTACAAACCAGTAAAAGCCACTGCAAGTTCTACTTATATCAACTGACTGTGAACAGTTCCCTTAAACATAGTCAAAGGTCCAAAAAAAAAAAACTGAAGCAACTGCCTGCATACAAGAACACGGACAGCAGAACCCCATACAAACCAGTCAAATTCACTGCAAGTTCTACTTTTATCAACAGACTGTGAGCAGTGTAGGTCTATTATAATCTTCTCTCTGTGATACTCCTACTGATTCTTCTGCTGTGTACACTACTGGAAACCCCCCCCCATTTTTCCTCCCATTTACTGTAACAAATATATACATTTTCCAAAGCTTTGCATTTATTTTATATTCTTATATTTTATTTATCTTGTATATCACTTTTCTTTTATATTCTTATAGTTTATTCTCCCGTTTATTGTAACAAATATATACAATTTCCCAAAGCTTTACATTTATTTTATATTCTACTACCCTGATGCTCTACCAAATCTGCTTTTGAATTCACACAGATAAACAGACACCTTTAGGTACTGACCTTGGCTAGCTGGTTGATTGTTCTCTTCTCACAGCTTTCTCCAAGTCCTGGCTCTTAGCCCCCCCCCCTTCTCTTGGTCTCCTAACATAATCTTATTGTAAGTTTCCCAGCCCTGTCAATCCTGTCTATTCTCTCCATCTTCCTCTTGATAGTTTACTTATTCCTCCCCTGAGCTGTGGCGCAATCTTTAAATATTAAAAACCACTGCTTGACTACACTCTGTTTCTGTCTGTCCCACGGGCATCCCTCGGTAGTGTGCACTTACTGCATTCCCCTTTCTAAAACCCCTGGCATAACTACATTAATTTCTTACTTTTCAGTGAACTGTAGCTCCCCATTGGCGCATAAATAATAACAACAAATAGGTAGGTAACATAAAAAACCAAAATGATAGGCTGCCCTATTTCTGTAGTTGCTAACCTTCTCACTGATTGTTTTTTGTTTGGCGACTGCTGCTCCTCCCGGAAGGTGTAATCTGCTCTGTTCGCCCTTCGGGCTCACTCTGCTCCCCTACCCTGCTTCCAAATCTCACCCGCCCCCACTACTTGTACGTTTTATACATCTTTTGACTCTTCACCACCCAACACCTCTCTAATCACAACATGCCTAAGCCAAACCCCCCCACCTGTAGATCTACATCACCCCAAACATCCACCCCTCCTACAATGCTCTACATAACATCTCTCCCTATAACTCCATTTGCCCTACTAATCTCTTGCTCTTCTCTTACCTATCTCACACTTTTTCCCAACCCTTGTCATAACTCTGACATGCACTCCACTACATCTTACCATCAACCTCACTTCCCATCCTACTCATCCATCTCACATGAACTCTTTACCTCTAACCTAATCTATTTCTTCAAACCAAAACTGCTCCCAACCCAACCCTTCCGTACTCCCCTCATAAATGTGGTACCAGAAAATCACTACTTTCACACAACCCAAGCTACCCTTGCCCAACACACTGCCTCACTCTTCTACTCCACCACATCTCTCTCTCTCTCTCACTAGCCGGCAACATCCACCCCAACCCCGGACTCATCTCTAACATCAATCTCACCAAACCCTTCACTCAACCCACAAACTCAAAGTCCATTCTCCTTACAACACTTAATGCACAAAGCCTAAAAACAAAATCCCTAACCTCTATGCCTGGCTCTCACATAACCACCCAGACATTACCACTGTTTCTGAAACATGGCTAAAAACCTATATAAAAGATAGTGAAATCCTACCACCAGGTTTCCAAATCATTTGCAATGACAGAGACAACAAAAAAGGAGGTGGAGTAGCTATAATCTACCCCACATCCCATACCATAACTCCCTACTCCAATAAAATGCCAAACTTTGCCAACACTGAAATTATAATAGGTTTACTAAAAATAAACAACCACAAGTATTGCTGCCCTCTATATTCCCCCTGGTGATAATATCAAACCTCTTGAAAACATCCTGTTCTGGTTCTCCTCCAATATAAAAAATTAAACCTATATACTCGGTGATACCAACATCAACTGGACTAATATTAACGCTTAAGCCCCATTCCACACAATCAACCTGTACAACCTCTCCCAACTAATACAGTCTCCAACCAAACCAAATAAAGATGGTACCTCTGGTACCATCATTGACTGGATCCTAACAACTCACCCAAACCTTATCACCAAAGCCAGAAGATTACCTGATCCTCTCAGTGATCACCTACCAGCCTTTGCCGACTGTCTCCCATCTCCACTGCATCAACAACACCACTACATCCAAAACCGCAACCTCTCCTCTTTCAACCCACTAACTTTCTCTGAATGCTTAAAGCATACTGACTAGTCCACTCTAAAAACCCTTCCTCTAGATGATGCTGCTTCCTACTTTAACCACTCATTCATAACCCTTCTCAATCAGCAAGCCCCCCCTTGAACCAAACGCATCAAAACCAATCCCTTACCATGGTTATCAAAAGATACTAAACTAGCCTTGCACCAACGGGACAAAAATGGAAACAATATTAAAAATATAAAAACCCTAACACCCTCCTAGAGTATAAGCAACTACGAAACGCTGCAAAAAACATAATTAAAGACTGCAAAGCCCACTACTCCAAACTCCAGTCCTTGCACTCAACAAATCCAAAAAAATTCTGGGACTCTATCGCATCTATGCTGCATCCTGGCAACAAAGAAAACCCCTGCCCAGACCCCAACCTCTCCAACCTTGAAACAGCCAGCCAGTTCAACTCATTCTTCATAGACTGCATAGCTAAACTATCAGCCTCCATCCCACCTCCCATCCTCCACCACCACCCCCTCCTGCTCCAACCACCACCCCAATCAACCTTCCTCCACATCCTTCTGCCTCACGCCCATCCCCTCAAGTACTATAAAAAGACTTCTCCTCAAACTCAAACCCTGTTACAATGCACCCGACAACCTTCCACCCACCTTCCTCAAACAATTTACAGACAGCATTGCCTATCGCATCTCTATTCATGTAAATGGATCTATACAAGAATCATACGTCCCTTCTATCTGGCACCATGCTTACATCATCCTCCTCCACAAAGGTAGCAAAAATACTGATACCACCAACTTCAGGCCTATTGCCATTCTTTCCCTTCTTTCTAAAATACTAGAGAAAACAATGCAAGCACAACTCATGGCACACCTAACACAAAACATTCTCCTCTCCCCTACCCATCATGGCTTCCATCCTGGCCACAGCACCATGACTGCCCTTCTTTCCATTCTTGAAACCATAAATCTCGAATGCAATGCAGGCAAGTTCGTATCCACACTATTCCTAGATCTGTCAAAGGCCTTTAACACCATTTCATACACCCTATTTATATCAAAACTCTCCACCCTACACCTCTCTCCCACCACCATTGCCTGGATTTCCAGCTACTTGTCCAACCGCCAGCAAGCTGTCCAATGGAAAACTTCAACCTCCCTCTTCCTTCCCACACCCACAGGTGTCTCATAAGGTTCTGTTCTTGGGCCTCTTCTCTTCAACCTATTCATTAACAACTTTCACTCATCCATTCCAGACTCATCTATCATCCAATATGCAGATGACTCAACAATCATCTGCTCAGCCTTCTCCCACTCCGTACTCCAATAAAAACCCAACTAGCCTTCTCCAAAACAGAAACCTGGATGCAGTCTAACTATCTGGCACTAAATGCAAATAAAACCAAACATTCACCATACAGAGCCAAAACAACACCCTCCTTGAAATTGCTCCCATCACCAAACTTCTTGGCATCATTATGAAGATTTAAAATTTGACACCCACATCCTCTCCACAATCAAGAAAATCCACCAAACGTTAGATCTCCTCTACAGGCACAACCGCTTCTTTAGCTGCTCTACCTGTCAAACTCTTGCATCCACCTTCCTCCTCCCTTCCTTTATGTATGGTGCCCCTCTTTTCACCAAACTCCATCTTGGCCTTCAGTCCAAACTTGAATCCTGCTACCACAAGATCTCCAAATTTGCAACCAATTCATAAAACTCATCCCACCACTGCCACTCCCTCCTCACCCTCAACTGGCTTGAACTACCCAACTACCTCAGTTACCTACAACTCACATTACCCACAAGCTCATCTTTAAACCTGACAACTACCCAGCTCTCGCTACTTCCTTAAAACCTTACATTCCCAACCACTCACTCACATCCAAAAACCAAAATCTCCTTCAGGTCCACAAACCTGCATGACCTCCTGGCCATCTACAGCTGTCCCACTCCTTAGCTAAACAGTATAACTCTCTCCCCACACACCTATGCAACCTGCCTAACCATACACATTTCAAATCTCAGCTACTCTGTCATCTTTCTTCCAAATGGGAATGCCCTTGCCATGCTCCAACTTACATCCCTTTCATTCCACCTTGCACTGACTCATCCAACTAGCTCTACTATTATTTCATCCCACCCAAAACAATCCCTCCACTACTAAAAAGTAATTTTCTCTCTAATAGCTATTGTACTATACTCTCCAATCTCAAATATACTATGACCCTCTCCATGCATAATATTTTCCTGACCTACGAATGGCTAGTAGCTATATATTTTGAAATGGTAAACCTACAATTGAGTTTATAACAAAAATATTCACTTTATGTAAATGTTGAAATTTCTGTATTGAATTATGTCTTGTCAGTTTTGTAACATTGTGACAAGCCAATTGCAAATATTGTCGAGCTTATCTGTAAATGTTCAATTAGCTGTATGAACTATGTCCTTTTGTAACATGTGAAATGTAACTTGCAATTATTGTGAAGCTTTTCTCCTGGAGCCTCCACTGAAAATGGACTGTTCTTGGCCTAGTGGACTTCCCCAGTCATATCAAACTTAAATAAACTTAAATAAATAAATAAATAAATGAAAAACGTTTATTCCCTTGTGCTTCTTTTCTATCTCAAATCTGCTTGTATGAATTTTGACTTCACCCAACAACTGCTTCTTTAACAGGACACATCCACCTCTCTTCTATTGTCTGTGTAACAAAGTACAGTACTGGTCTTCAACAGCCTTGACCTTTCAGTCCTCCCTGTCTGCCAGCTGACCCATTTATTTCTTCCAACCTGCATGGCCAGTCTAGTACCAATATCACCATATGGATTGGGGTCTTCCCTTTACAGAGATGTTTCTTATCAGAGCCATATAATCTTTTGACTGGCAGTGGAAGGTGAGAACCTGATGTTGGTGAATAGTGACCAGTGGCATGGATTATTTTCCCAGATTGCCTCCAGTCTCCCATGCCATCTAGTGTTGAGCCATCATAATTCCAAGCCATGGCCTGCAATACTGGGGCACAGATGAGCGATTCCACCCACCCAGGTAGGGTTAACTGTATAACTACTGACCAGCAGGTCAAAGTGCTGTGCCTAGGTGCTAGTCCTATACAATGATTCTAAACAATGAGTGTAGAATATTCCAGAGAATAAAAATGGAACATTCCCCTTTCCCTGAGATTCAGCAACCATAGAATAATTATGCAAATGAAGGATACGTGAAGGTGTGTGGCCACCATGAGAAAAAGGAAAACGGGATTTCTACCGGGTTCCAGTTTTGTGTTTTTTAAGTCTGAGTGCATTTCACAAAGGCGTCATACACAGCTAATGCATAAATTGCCTACAGAGTGGAATAGTAGCTTTCACTTTTCTACTGGTAATTCGTTCCCCTTACTTAGTAGCCTATAGCAATGCTTCCTTGATTCCTTCTCTCACAGTTTGCACATGACTGTACCAGCAGTCAAACACAATAACATACATGCCTAGATATCTAAGGACTGCCTTGCCCATGAGGGCAAACATCCTTCCTCAGCAATGTGGTCTAACAGCAAGTGGCCAGATGTCTGACCCTCACCATAAGGAAGGAAAACAGCTTAGACCTGGCCTACAAGTGCAGAGAAGAACTGTCTGTAAAGCTGCAGATTTGTTTCACAAATAAATCTGAGCAGAGTGGAGGAGGGGCGTTGACTACAACTCTGATCTGAGATATATAAATATCCTGTTTTTTGGCTTATTTATACTGATTATTGTTTCTAGCAATTTATATATAGCACTTTTTATTGCCTGCTGCATAGTTTGTACTGCATTTTATTGTTATTAACTAATCTGCATGGGTAACTGGTTTGTTTGCAATTAAAAGCATTCTGTAGAGTCTCTTTGCTCATTTATATGTTTAAAAACATTCATTTTGTGGCTTTCTGTAGTGTTTACTGTCTAAAGAGTGTAGGCTAATAGCTTTGGTATTGTCCTCATTCAGATTTGCTGGCTCTGTGCCTGTTTGTCTTTACAGTGATTGTTCAAAGCACATGAACAGGCCATCTTGAATTAGCAGAAGCCTTTCTTTAGCTCTGGTTGGATTGTGTTAATTGGCTGCTGGCTAGTGGGAGCTAGTTCTTTTGTGCTTTTTTTTAAAAAAAAGTTGTCTAAGGTTGTATCTTCTGGTATTTAAGCTCTAACTTTGAGAGGATTTCTGTCTATACACACTGAGCAGAGTGGAGGAGGGGTGTTGACTACAACTCTGATCAGAGACATATAAGCATCCTGTTTTTTTGGCTTATTTATACTGATTATTGTTTCTAGCAATTTATATATACCACTTTTTATTACCTGCTGCATAGTTTTTACTGCATTCTATTGCTATTAACTAATCTGCATATAGGTAACTGATTTGTTTGCAGTTAATAGCATTCTGTAGAGTCTCTTTGCTCCTTTATATGTTTAAAAACTTTCATTATGTGGCTTTCTGTATTATTTACTGTCTAAAGAGTGTAGGCTAATAGCTTTAGTATTGTCCATGTTCAGATTTGCTGGCTTTGGGCCTGTTTGTCTTTACAGTGATTGTTCAAAGCACATGAACAGGCCATCTTGAATTAGCAGAAGCCTTTCTTTACCTCTGACTGCATTGTGTTAATTAGCTCCTGGCTAGTGGGGGCTGGTTCTTTTGTGCTTTTTTTAAAAAAAAGAAGTTATCTAAGGTTGTATCTTCTGGTATTTAAACCGTAACTTTGAGAGAATTTCTATCTATATACACTGAGCAGAGTGGAGGAGGGGCGTTGACTACAACTCTGATCTGAGATGTATAAGTATCCTGTTTTTTTTGGCTTATTTATACTGATTATTGTTTCTAGCAATTTATATATAGCACTTGTTATTGCCTGCTGCATAGTTTTTACTGCATTTTATTGCTATTAACTAATCTGCATGGGTAACTGATTTGTTTGCAGTTAAAAGCATTCTGTAGAGTCTCTTTGCTCATTTTTATGTTTAAAAACTTTCATTTTGTGGCTTTCTATAGTGTTTACTGTCTAAAGAGTGTAGGCTAATAGCTTTAGTATTGTCCTAGTTCAGATTTGCTGGCTCTGGGCCTGATTGTCTTTACAGTGATTGTTCAAAGCACATGAACAGGCCATCTTGAATTAGCAGAAGCCTTTCTTTACCTCTGGCTGGAGTGTGTTAATTGGCTGCTGGCTAGTGGGGGCTGGTTCTTTTGTGCTTTTTTAAAAAGAAAGTTGTCTAAGGTTGTATCTTCTGGTATTTAAGCCCTAACTTTGAGAGGATTTCTGTCTATACATACTGAGCAGAGTGGAGGAGGGGTGTTGACTACAACTCTGATCTGAGATACATAAGCATCCTGCTTTTTTGGCTTATTTACACTGATTATTGTTTCTAGCAATTTATATATAGCACTTTTTATTGCCTGCTGCATGGTTTTTACTGCATTTTATTACTATTAACTAGTCTCTTTGCTCCTTTATCTGTTTGAAAACATTCATTTTGTGGCTTTCTGTAGTGTTTGCTGTCTAAAGAGTATAGGCTAATAGCTTTAGTATTGGTCCCCATCCTCCCTCCCTGTTGGTGTCTTGCTGTTATACTTGGTGGCTTTGCAGTTGCCCGCACCTACTGTAAATCTGGGACACTCCTCCTAGACACACTCCTCCCAGTCTAGTGTCATTAGCTCATTCTACCTAATATGGAGAGAACATCTGAGAAGGCCTTCTGTTTCTCCTTTCTCCCTTTAAAAAAATTACCTGAATCTCCTTGTGTTCTGACTGTGCTTTTCAAACATTTTGGAAATATATGGTATATTTTCGTTTATTATAACTGTATTTGCCTTAATATTGCTGCAACTCAAGTGCTCTAGGTTGCACTGCATCTGAATTGTTTGTGTGTTTTAGCTGCTTTTCTTTATATATAGACTTCTCTGTATATGTAGATTAGCTACTTATTCTGATGTATAACTGCCTCTTAAATTGTTTTCCAGTTGTGCACTTGCCTTGCTTCATTTAAAAAGTTTTAAATTGCTAATTTTGTAGAGTTTTGATTGTATTTACTATTTAAGACTACACACTCAAGTGTGTTAGCCTTTTCTGTGTTTATTTAATGTATTATTGCATTGTTTAGCCTGTTTTAACAAAACAAAAAAAAACTATCTTGTTTGCTCATTTCCCACCTTTCCTAGCCAGTCCATATCCCAGGCTTTGCTTGTCTCAGGACTTTATTTTCTGTTTATTTTCTGTGTTCAGAGCTATCCAGACCTTGCTGTGGTAGAGGGAAGTCCTACTGCTTACCAGTGGGAGTGGTGAGCATTGTACTGCCCAACACTAGAGGAGTGGTTTCCAGCCCTGAAATTGTAATTTTAATAACCTTTTTGGACTGATTTCTATCCCTTTCAAGTTTCTGGCTTAAAAACACATGAGTTTGTACATTTTTCACATTGTGCAGCACCGGGAGGCTACAGTTAAACTATTCCATGTGCCAGAAAGTCTTCTCTTCAAATTTTCCCTTAGAACTAGCTGATTTCTCAGTAGTAGCTCTAAAATCCGAACCCCTGTGACTAGCACTTGCTCTAGAACCTGCTGGAAAGCACTAAGAAGCCTGAAACTGATACAAGCTCTCAACTCTCCTTGTCAATAAGGAGAAATTGTAGGCACTAAACAGCCTATAATTGCAAAGTACCTTGCAAAGGTAAGGGAAAACAGCTCTTGTACTTTACAAAAAAAGCACCTAAACAGGCAGGTCCAAGGGTCAGCTTCCGGTGATTTTTCCTGTCCACCTGGTGAATCTGGGCATATTGGGGCAATGCGGCAACTGCCTCATGTACACAGACAACCCTCTCCTCCTACCACCCAACACTACAACCTGTGAGAGATGCACTTACATAGCCAAACTGGAAGCAAAGCTCTCTCCGACCAAGATTGTGCTAGACAGTCAAGAGGAGAAGAATAACACCTGCACTACACCTCAAGCAACTCATAGCCCTTTAAAACCCACACATAGCAACACTAAACCCACATATGCTGAGGCCCTTAACTTTAACCTGCCCAAGCATCAAGGACCTCCAAAGCTGAAACACAAACAAACACCAGTCACAACCAAAGTGACAAATAGCTCTCAACACCAGTGTGCCACCCAACAACAGCCCCTAAAGCAAGACAATGTACTCAACACTTTAGTCATAGGTGACTCTATAGTCAGGCACACTGATGTCCCACTCACCAGGCTGAACAAGCTGAAAATTACAGTCAGCTGCCTGTTGGGTGCCAGGATCCGCCACATAACGCATGCACTCAAGTCACTCCACAACAAGTACAAATACGACTCTGTCATTGTCCATGCTGGAGTGAATGACTTGAGACATACCTCCCTGGACTACATGAAAAGTGGCATGGAAGAGCTCTCAGATCATGTGGCCCAGGCAGGTATGACCCTAGCCCTGAGTAGTATCCTGCCTTTGCCCAAAATGATACCACAGTATAAGGGCAAAATGACTGACTTCAACAATTGGCTAAGCTTCTGGTGTCATTCAAAGGGGATCCAGTATCTGTCTGCCTGGGAAGACATGATCAACAAACCATGATGCTTTGCCAGAGATGGTCTGCACCTGTCACCCCTGGGATTCAGGTTACTGGCTAAAGGTCTTGCCACCCCTTTAGTGCCTTTTTGAGGCAAGGTTCAAAAGACAAAACCACCACCGTAACAGATACAAGCATGCAAAATCTGAAGGTAATGCTACTCCATGCTAGAAGTCTAAACCTCAAAATGCACTCTCTCAAGGCACTCCTAAAAATGGAGAACATCGATATCTGTGCAGCAACTGAGACTTGGTTCAAGGCTCCAGAGAGCACCCCTGCAATACCAGGCTACAACTCTTACCACACTTTTCTGACACAAAATCAAGACCGAAACACTAAAGGTGGAGTGTCCATATTCACCAAGGATATTCACACCTCCAGACTAGTTGCCCAACACAATGCATCTGAAATTCTCCAGGTGCAACACTAAGCAAGACTGCAATCCAAATTGTAGCTTGCTACAGATTCCCACACCATGCCCCAGGATTCTCACTAGACCTTTCTAAACATACTGGAAAATATTAAGATACAACCAAACACCCTAATACTGGGTGATTTCAACTACCCTGCCATTAACTGGGAAAACTACTCAGGTACCAATTCTTTTTCCCAACGGTTCTTGGAATTCATAAATTTCAATGCCCTGGATCAACTAATCCATTGTCCCACCAGGGGCTCCAATATCCTAGACCTGGTCATTACCAGCATGGGAGATAGATGTTCCACACCAGTGGTCACCCCCTCATTAGTCAGGTCTGACCATAAGCAAATCACCCTTGACATCCACATCCCACCCCCATCCCCCAGTAAGGAAGCCTCCTTAAAAAACATCTCCAAAGCCAACTTCATGCTACTGAAGTCAGAAGTGACAAACTTCATGACACCTATGCAGACTGGATCTGAAAGTTTGACTGCAGAATCCTACACTAAGGCACTGTATGAGCACATTCACTCATGCATGAATCGTGCCATCCCAAATAGAACCAAGATGTTCTCCTCCAAAAAAAGGAAGCCAATCTGGTGGTCCCCTGCTATAAACAAACTATACAACAGAAGGAAGAAACTGTTGCAGAAAAGAGGAAAATCCCAGGATACAAAAAACTCCTCACCAGCCTCAGTAAGAAGGTGAGATCCCTCATAAAATCTTCAAAAGCTAGTTACGAAAATAAAATTGCCAAAGATTCCAAAGACAACCACAAGAGATTTTATAGTTATGTCAAGAATCTAAAGGGCAATGCTCAGATCTGCTCTGAGCTTCAACAGAATGGCATTAAATATACTGATCCCAAGGATATTGCCAATATCCTGGCAGATAGATTTAGTGCCAACTTCACCCCCCCCCTCACCCCCTAAAGGGCCCATCTCAATACCAAAGGATTGCCAAATTCTGGTAATCACGGCCACACAGATAGAAACTGCACTCTCCAACGCTACAAATACAGCATCCATGGGACCAGATGACATCCCAGGCTGTGTACTGCATGAACTACAAAATGAAGTGGCACCTCACCTAAGTGTCATGTTTTATCATAGCCTCACCACAGGTTTTGTGCCCACTGAGTGGCGCACAGCTACAGTTATCCCACTCCACAAGGGAGGATCCACCTTGGATCCTGGGAACTACTGTCCCATCAGTCTGAAGAGCCTGATCTGCAAGGGCATGGAATGCATTATCATTGAACTTATAAACAAAGGCATTGGCAACCTTCAAACACTGGACCCCACCCAGTTTGGGTTTGTGAAGGGCCAATCTTGTCTCCTGAACCTGATTGACTTGTTCAAATCAGTCTCCAGAGCTGTGGACGAGGGTAAGATGGTCCACACAGCCTATCTGGACCTCGCCAAGGCCTTCTGCACCATCCCCACTCTGGAATCATAGATAAACTTACGAAGCTGGACATAAATCCCTATGTCACTCGATGGGTTGCCAACTGGCTTACTGACAGAACCCAGACTGTAAAAGTAGCCAACTCCAAATCCAGCTCCAGACAAGTGACAAATGGAGTACCTCAGGGTTCAGTCCTCGGACCACTCTTGTTTGGCATCTACTTCTCTGAAGTACAGGCCAACACTAAGGGACTCTGGCTGATGACTGCAAACTGGGAGCCATTATTCAATCCTCAAATGATGTAGATATTCTACAAAAGGGCCTTACAGAAACAGATGCCTGGTGCCAGAGCCATGGGCTCAAGCTTAATGCCAAGAAATGCATAGTTATCCCCTTTGGAAAAAAATATGTACCCATAAATTACCACATAGGTGGCAGTACACTAAACATTGAAAGTGTAATGAGAGACTTAGGGACACAGGTGGACAGTGGTCTCACTTTTGATAACCACATCACCACAACAGTCAGGAAATCCTTCTATGTGGCACACCTCATCACTAAGGGCTTTTCATCCAGAAAAAAGGAGGTCATTGTCCCACTGTACTCATCCCTCATTAGACCCATTATAGAGTATAATGCCCCATTTGGTATGTACCTCACAAGACATCTGCAACAGCTGGAAAGGCCACAAAAGTACCTCACTAAAATATCACAGGCCTAAAGCAGATGCCATATGCTGACCATCTAAAAAAACTCCAGCTATACTCTATGGCATATCGTCTACTCAGAGGCGATTTCTGCTTAACATACAAGGCCATGTCAAACCCTGAGCTGTTGGACATGCTTACACTTAACGAAATCCCAATCCCTCAGAGCCACACACTCCAGGGATCTAAACCTTGTCATCACAATGAACAAATCATGCTGGAGGGATAGGTTCCTGACCCAGAGACTCCCCATACTCTGGAATAGACTGCCCATACATGTCAAAAAGAGCGCCTCCTTGGCCCTCTTCAAAAGGAACCTTGATGACTGGATGGGAGATAAGAAATTCACCCCGGGGATCATGTCAGTCACCCTGCTAGACAGGGGTCCAGAGAAGTAAATATTGTGGGAAGAAATATCCAGGGAATTGTTATGGCTAGGCTTGTATAGGCCCTAGGGCCGATAGCCTAGTACCAACCTATGAACCTATGATAGGTAGTAGTGCTGGGAACCTTAATTGTAAAAAGAGTG